>NW_027332456.1:254510-349548 GCF_002575655.3 Aegilops tauschii subsp. strangulata | reverse complement strand
ACACCTAACAGGTCTACGGGCTATACGCCTTTCTTCATGGTTTATGGAGCAGAGGCAGTTCTACCAAGCGACATTCTTCATGACTCACCATGTGTGGCGGCTTACGTTGAAGCGAATAACGAACAAGCCCTTCAGGATGCACTTGACTTGTTGGATGAGAAGCGTGACCTAGCAGCAGCCCGCTTAGCGATTTACCAACAGGACCTGCGTCGTTATCACAGCCACCGGGTTAAGTCCAGAACCTTTCAAGAAGGTGACCTAGTCCTCCGGCTCATCCACGATCAGTCTGATGCGCACAAGTTATCCCCGCCTTGGGAAGGGCCCTTTGTGGTCAGTAAGAATTTACACAACTGGTCATATTACCTCATCGATGTTCGAGAGCACAAAGACTCATGTAAGTCGGAGGAAGAGACCCGCCGACCATGGAATATCGCTCATCTTCGGCCTTACTACACTTGAGCCGCCGGCTCTCATGATGTACATATTTTGATGATGTATATATTATGAAAAGTAATAAAGCAGGACCTCTCTCGTTTTTGTCCTAAAAAGTTTATATGTCCTCATTATTATGTCTTTAAAACAACCAACAGGGAACTTATCATATTTGAATCTGGCTCTCTTTTTGGTCCGGCTCATGATTGTATTGGAATCTAGCCGTTAACTCTCATGATCACTAGGGGGCTTCCTGTTCAAACATAGGTCGTATTCGAACCAAAGAGAACATAGCTGTCGATAGCCTTTTGATTGGCACGCTGCCAAACCTACTAGGGGGCTTCTTGATCGTATCCAAATCATAGCTCAACCCCTTTGGGTCTGACGTGGGTCGTATTCGAATCAGCGTCATTAAACAACTCTCAAGGTCATTTGGGGGCTTCCTATTCAAACATAGGTCGTATTCGAACCAAAGAGAACATCACTGTCGGTACGCTCTTGATCGGCAACGCCAAAGCCACTGGGGGCTATATGATCGTATTCGAATCTTAGCTTAACCCCTTTGGAACGGTTTTCTGATCATATTCGAATCAGAAGCCTCAAAACTTTGTTTGTTTCCTGTAAGTTTTTTGCAATCACAATTTTTCGACTTTATCTTGAGACTTTTTGATCATATTTGGAAGCATCTAATGAGTGGCTTCTATTTAACCCGACTTGGCCTTCGTCAATAAGTCGCCAGTATATAACAATAATCATATGAGTGGAAGTACCAGCTTCTACAAGATTGGGTTGTCACCCTTACTGTTCGGGTCACATAAACCGGCAGCATAAATCAAAGGATCACAGGTATGATGTTATGGTTATATTTCAAAGATATAATTGATAGCCGGCTTATATATGACTCTTGTTCATATTCCGGGTTATATGTAAGATATATGACCTGCCATGCGGTAAGCCGCCAAGGGACTTGTGATTTGTTTCTCTATGCAGGACAGTTAAAAAGCTTTTTTAAACATAAGGAAAACAGATGATCAGCACAATATGGAGGAATATAAGATGGCGGCTTAAACAGTACTGAGCGCCAGACATGTGCACGATGGCACGACAAAACCAAGTGTTTTTTCTACCCCATTACATGACTCCCCGAGTCCAAATGATGAAACATTGTTTTTTAGCAAAGCGTAAATATGAGCCGCCAGATGGATCAATTGTGGTGTTGGCCTGAAGCTTCCAGATCATCCCTTTCCGCTCCTCCATCTTGTTCCCTGTCCTGGAAGGTTGATGATGACCAGTCAATGCCACTCAAAGCTTCAAATTCAGCTTCATCATCAATTAATCCGGCCGGGTCAACTTCAGGGGCGAAGGTATGCTTATGAATTGGAGGGATCAGGCTGGTCACTTCATAATGTGGCATTGGAATCCTCCGGTTTTCAGCTTCATAACCCGGATGATACTTGGTAAGATCCTTGTCATTAGCAATCGGGGTGGCCACGAGGCGGATTTTCATAACACAAGTGGTGAAGTCCTCCTGTCCAAACGGTGTGCCGTCCTCTTTTAAACTTGGATGCCCGATGGCGATGTCAGCCGGGTCTAGCTCCGGTGGGCACGCCTTGGCCCGGCTTAATGCAGTTACGGCTCCGGCTCTCGCAGAAGATCGCCTTAGTTCATTAAACCGCCGAGGTAACACGGCAAGCCGCTTTAATACATCTGACAGGAGGGTGGGAACTTCATTTGACAGGGCCACTGCGGCTAAGGCACGCTGAGACCCGGTGTAAAGTTGCTACACCAGTGTGTAAACCGCCTTCAGTTTTATCAGCATGCTCTGGTTAAGGTTTGAGCTCCTGGGGCCTGCGTTACGATGTCAGATGAGTTGAAAACAATTGATATGCTTATTATGAAGATTTAAATACTTAACACTTGCAGAGTAACTTACCAAAGATTGCTGAGACCATCTGAGATACATGGCATTTTAAACCGGATAATTCGGCGGTTGTTTCTGCAAGAGCCGCCTCTGCCTTCTCAGCCCGATTGGTCAAGGCGATCTTTTCATCAGCCCAGGCCTTCTTCTGGGATTGAAAGCCTTTTTTCAGTTTCTCTTGTTCAGACATACTGAATTCAAACTTGGAGTTGGCTTTTTGGGTCTCAATCTCCTGTGCTTCGAGGCGATTCTTCAAGTCAGATATTTCCGATTCAAATTGACTAATGGTGGCCTGCACAAATGCCAGGTTAAAGTCAGGATTATCATAATGCCATATTTAAGTCCCAAGCACTTTGCAAGCAATGACACTTGGCACTTGGGGGCTAATGTGTGTTGAAGAAATCTGCTTACAGTAGCGGTTCATAAAAGTAAGTCCCAAGCACTTTGCAAGCAAAGATACTTGGCACTTGGGGGCTAATGCATATTGATGTTACAAGAACTTTTCGATTTAAACATGATAAGGACTGGTTTAAACATACTGTTTAAGCCGTCCCTTGGGGGCTGCAGGATAAGCCGGACTTCTTACATATATTGCTAAGCTGGTCTTAAGTCTACAGCATATTTCATCATAAGCAATAGACTTGGGGGCTGGTATGGTAAGGATAAATAAAGTACGGCAAGAAGAGTTATACCTCAGATTTTTGGTGCATCTGCTTCACCATGTCAATTTCCATGTCACGACTGTTGTGCACTTGGCTCATATAGCCAGAGAAGATTTCTCCAATACTCATGTGAGTATAATCAGTGACATCCAGTTTAGCCCTACGGCGTTCCAGAAGTTCTTCCTTGGCGGAGCACTTGGCCAGCACGGTTGGTCTTCCCGGTTCAACAAAGCCGGTCTTGATGATTTCGACATCGGGTGATCTGTTTTGGCCGGGCTAGGGATCTCTGGGTTTTTAGAACCATCAATGGCTTGCTCGACAGGCGGATCAGCAGT
Source organism: Aegilops tauschii subsp. strangulata (assembly GCF_002575655.3). Classification (NCBI taxonomy): domain Eukaryota; kingdom Viridiplantae; phylum Streptophyta; class Magnoliopsida; order Poales; family Poaceae; genus Aegilops; species Aegilops tauschii. The sequence goes on along the minus strand of NW_027332456.1, from coordinate 346,201 downwards.
AGGCGTTGGAATATCGTGGGTTGGTTCAGGTGGCGGCTCATGAGTGCAGGTGTCAGGAGCAGCCGTTCCGAGCTCCGGTTCATTTAAGATCGGCTCTTCGGCCAGCTTGTTTTTCTTCGCTCTTTTGCTGGGCTTTGCTTGACCACTACATAAAATCAAAAGGTCAGTAAAAATACAACAAGTTGAACTAAGCACAGATTAAGCAGGTTATCATTACCCTGGAGCGGTTTTGAAAGCCGGCAAATTGGACTGCATTGATTCGCCAGAGGAAGGTGAAGTTCCCTGATAATTTGAGTCAGAAGAATTGAGCGGTTCACGAGTGAGACCCGCCAAAGGATAAAAGGAATGTAAATTGGAGATGACCTCGGTCTGGCGTTTTCTTGTTACATCGGGTAAGCCGGAGGAGAGTTCCGCATCTTTACTGGTCCGGGTCTGCCTCTGGCTCTCATGAACCTGTCGCTTCAAAAGAAATTGAGGATCTTGGTAAGCTAAAGGATGCGAAAATCTTACTTTCTGGGTTACTCTTTGGACTTTCTGTCTTGGCAAAGGCTCAGAGTCGGAGGAAATTATAGTTACCTCTTCAACCGCTGCATGACTTGCTCCTATATCCTCCTGATGATAATCTGTGTTAATAAGATAGTTAAAAAAGGAGCCTAGAGAATCAAGAGCTACCTCTGACTCAGAGGTGTCCTCTAGTCGAAACATGTCTGAGGCACTGGGTTTATGTCCTTTCTTCTTGGCGGCGGCTCTCCTGGCGGCTTTCTTAGCTTTTTTGGCCTTCTTTGCAGCCTCATGGTCATAGTTGGCTTTCCAAAAATCGTCAGTGGCCTGTGAATTTCAACAAGAAGTTTTGAGTAAGGGTAAAACCTCAAAAGGTGAGAGTACAAAATAAAAATGCTTAAGTTACTAGCTTACCGCTGGAGCCGGGTTAGCTTTGCAGAAAGGGCTCAAGCCTACTTTGCCACAATCTGCCAGGCTCTCATTCAGAAGTGTTTTTGTCCTATCATCAACGACATCATCAGGTAAATCGTCAGGGTTGTGCCACAGAGGATCATTCTTTTGGCCTGTATAGTCGCACATCAAACCAGGGTGGCGGCTCAATGGAATAACCCGCCAGGCAAGCCAAACCCGGACCAAATCAATGCCATTCAAGCCATTCCCTAGAAGAGCTTTGGTTTTGCTCATGGTGGGGGCAAGTTTCTGGCGTTCAGCAGCTGACAGCTTATCTGGTAGAGGATGAGTGGACTCGAGGCGCAAGGCACGAAAGTCGGGCAGAGGATTCTCATCAGTCGGAGAAGTATCTTGACAGTAGAACCACGTCTGGTTCCAGTCCTTAGAGTGACTCGGTGGTTCGGCATACGGGAAAAGACAGTCTCTCCGTCGCTGGATTGAAATCCCACCAAGTTCCAAGCTAGGCCCATTGGCACGTTCATTCTGCCGGTTCAAATAAAATAATTCCCTGAAGAGCAGCAAGCTGGGTTCTTCTCCAAGGTACACCTCACAGAACACTTGGAAGTTGCAAATGTTAGATACAGAGTTGGGACCGCTATCTTGAGGTCGGAGATCGAAAAAGTGCAGGACATCTCTGAAAAACTTTGAGCCGGGTGGAGAAAAGCCCCGGTTCATGTGATCAGTAAAGACGATGACTTCCCCCTCTTCGGGTTGAGGTTCTTCCTCTGTTGGATCAGGAGCACGATAGGACATGACTTGCTTCTTTGGCAGATAGCTGGTCTTCACAAAATCAGCAAGGGTGTTTTCTGTGATGATGGATTTGACCCAATTGCATGTAACGGGTGATTTGGGCGCTTTCGGCGGCATTTTAAAGATGGAAGCCTACGACAAAATAAAAATTTCCGGTTCAAATTTAAGCCGGAGAGAAATACTTCAAATCATACACAAGATGCCGGCTTATAAGAGGGGCCTAATGGCGTATGGCTAGTTATGTCTGATTGTTTAAGCCGCCCTGAGCAGTTACAATTATTTAAGCCACTGGGCGTGGTTGAAGTTATTTATTGAGCATCTCAAATTAAAGCCGGTGGTGTGAGCCGCCATGACCAGGTGGGTCTAACAAATACAGATTTTGCCTAAGTGTTGTACAAACAAGTTTCACAGATTGCAGCTATTATTTTGGATCAAACGGCTGTTCAGAAAAGAAAATATTCTAGACCTAAAAATCTAGTGCAGATGAGCTCGTGAGTTCTGATGAGGCCTCTGAACTAGAAAAAGGGATCTACTAGCATCTGAAATGGATGCGAAACAACTACCGCATGTGTTTAGTACTTTTTGGCTCAGAAGAGGCTGCGGTGGAGGAACTACGAAGAAACTGTGATGAACTATGAAGAACACAGAGGAACTTGAAAACCCTAATGCGGATCTGAGGTGCAGGAAGGCGAAGACTTACGGCTGCAGATCTACTGCGGAGGGGCGCCGCCGTTCTCTGGACTAATTCAGGTTGATGCAGCGGCCGAGGTCGATGAAGACGAAGTGCTCTGCGGCGGCGGCGGCGGAGCTCGAACAGCTGCGGAGTCGCGAGAGGAAGAAGACGACGGAAAAGGGGAGAATGAAGAAAGACTTAAAGGTCGTGCCTATTTATAAGGAGAAGACTGACAGAGTGGGCGCGAGAAACGAGGAGGCTGAAACATGGTTATCCAGCTACTCAAATGCCTCGATTTTCAGGATGGTCATTAAAGATAAGGATCCGTTGGGATATGATTGAATAAAATATAAATTAAATGGCAGATGACGTCACGGCGGGTTATCGGGAATCCAGAAATGAAGTCATGGCGGGTTATAAATTTTTGCACAAGTAGAAGGCAGAAAACTTTTTCTTAAGTATTGAAGATTGACATGAACCGGTTCAAATCAATCTGGGGCCTAATGTTGGGGATATAACTACTAGTGTAACCCGCCCAGGTGGGCCGGGTTACGCCATAATGATTCATCATATGAAGCCCAATATCAAGCTTGAAGATGGCGGTTCAGTCAAGGGCCCCAAGCATAGGCGACTTAAAGCCTGTAGTGATAAACCGCCATAATAGCATGACTTGCATTGTAAGGCAAGATTAACTAGTCACCGAGCCGGACACTGTCTATGAGCCGGCCGGGAATCTGTAGGCCGCGGGGTGTCAACCAGTGTATATAAGGGAACGACCCGCCGGCAGCTTAGTGCAAGTAACATCAAATCGAGAGCCAGGCATAGCGGATTCACTCCCTGGTCATCGAAACACTAGAAATTCCACCTCAACTGGATTAGGCTTTTACCTTCACCACAAGGGGCTGAACCAGTATAACCCTCGTGTCCTTTGTCCCGCTTTAACCCCTTTAAGCTTCCTAGTTGCGATGGCTCCACGTCTAAGTCCTTTCACAAGGACATCTGCCGTGACAATTCCACGACAACTTGTGAAAAATACAAATGGATTTAGTTGCCCCTCAAACTTTTTATGTCAGCGCCAAACAATACAAAGAATTTAAGTGGCCTAGTCCCACAATTTTTTTCAAAGTATTTTGGTAGCCCAAACTTTTCCCTCTGTCTCTGTTTTAGATAAAACAAAAAGATAACAGAAACCTAAAAGGAGAAAAGGCGGAAAAAAAGAAGACCCCCTGGCCCCTTGGCCCAAAAGTCCAAGGCAGCCCAACTGGACCGACCGGCCCAACCCCCTCCCTGGGTCATCTCCCTCTCCTCCCCTGTACGACTGACCGGGAGGGGGCTCCCGTTCGTCCCCACCAGACTGGCGCTACAGCCGTACGCCACCGACGGGAGGATAAGGCCGCCCCCCTGGCGCCTCGGTTCCCCCTGGCCTCCCTCTCGCTCTCATCCACTTCCCCCCTCTCCTAGGTGTTCCCCTCTCCAGTTCCGCCCCACTCCCGAATGCCTTCTGTCAGAGTAATTGGACACGGGTATCCCAAAGACGGCAAGACAATATTTCAAGACATCGGGGCTAGCAAAGCCCCTCAGTCCGACTGCCCGGCCGGTCTTGCCGGCTCCCCGTCCGACTGCTCCACCCGGTCGGCTACCTGGCCGGCTGCCGACTGCACCAACCAGCCGGCTGCCGACTGCAGCCCGACCCGACACCGACAAGACCCCGACGAGACGGCCATACCGCGGACGAGACAGTTGTACCGCGACGCCATCATGTATAGTGTCACTTGTCCCCTGGCACTATTTATGATGTGACCCAGGGGACAAGCATGACACCCCACCATACCCCCTTGTCCATGCCACTACATAGCTTAGGAAGTAAGCTAGCCATGCATATATATATGGGCACACATCCATCCATCCAGGGAGGATGGACTCACTCTCACACACACTCACGCATGAGCACCCATATGCTCACGGCCATAAGCATGGCCGGCCACTAGCATGCCACATGCGAGGCATATATGAGGCCAGATGCCAGATGCCTATGGCACTGACCTCAGATACAGCTCCAGGAGCAACTCTGTACCAGATATACAACAGATACTCAGACATGCAGGAGTAGGGGTATTATCTCTCCGGAGAGCCCCGAACCTAGGTAAACTAGCGCGTGCTACTCGCATACCCGCTCCCGGTCCTATCAGCAGCAGTCTTGCCCTCACACAAAGCCACCTTGTGGCATATGTCGTCTTGCACCCCCCGTGAGAATACCATGACATTTGGCGCCCACCTTGGGGCGGTACTATGCTACCGCGCTGCTGCTGGTTTCGCTGTCCGTACGGGACCATCTTCGTCATCTCCGCCGCGGCGTCGCACCGTCTCTCTGGTAGTGCTCGGGGGCTCGACTTCAACCCGCCCCCGGAGCGGCCGCGTGAGATGGCGCGCCCTCGCCGTCATCCTCTTCGTCTTCACCACCGCGGCGTCACGCCGTCTCTCCGATAGCGGTCGGGGGCTCGACATCGACATGCCCCCGGAATGGCCGTGAGGGTCGGCGCGTCCTCGCCATCGGTTGCGCCTTCTTCACCGCCACCGTTGCGACACCGGCCGTCCGTCCGCGCGCACCGCGCGCGGTGCCTCGCCTCGGTCGGCCGTGTCCATCCACGCACCGCTCGCGTTTGCTCCTCTCCGTGCTGCGCCTTTCTTTGGCCGGAATGCGCTTTTGATCCTCCATATTTCGCCCATACAAGCTAGCTAGGCGCTAGTCAAAGCGTGGTCAAACACAACCCGTATACTGGCCAGAGGAAAAGACGGATATTGCATGTGCATCACTCAGATAATCCCCGATGATCCCAAGATAAAGCGCCTCTCCACGCGTGGCCGTCGTCGCGCTCCTCGCCCTGGCGCTGCTCTTTGCCCGCTCATGGCCGTTGCCTGCCGCAGCTCCGCCGGGTCCGCCCCGCACTGCTGCGCCGGCGTCTGCCTCGCCCTGTAGGCCGACCGGCTCCCCCGGCCCCGCTTGCATCCAGCCCCCTGCGCAGGCGCGCGCCCGCGTTGCTGCAGGACGCCTGCACTACGCCTGCGCTGGTCCCACGCCTGTGCGCCGGGTCACCGGGACCTGACCTCCCGTATGCCGGCCTCCCACGCGCCAGATGCTCCTCCGCCCGTCGCAGGCTACCATAGGCCGGCTCCGCCCGTCGCCGCCTCCCCCAACCATGCTGCCGCGTCGCCCGCTGCGCCGGCTGCAGCTCCCTGCCGCCTCCCGCGCCCGACGTCCGACCTCCGTGCGTTCCCGGGTCCTCTGTCACCGCTCCACCAACTGCGCGGGCCAGCTCCGCCTCCCGCCCGCAGGCTGGGTCAACTCGCCGTTCGCCGGCTCCGCCCACTCGCTCGGCCATGGCGCCGGCTTCTCTGTGTCCCGCGCCGGCTTCGGGTGGCCGCCCCGCGAGCAGCCACGTCCCGCCTCAGACCAGCTCCTTCCGGGCTTGCCGGCTTCCGCTCACCCGGCTGCTGCCGTGCCTCCGGCCGACTCCGCCTTGCCGCCGCGCCCGGCCGACTCCTGCAGCGCCCGGCCGCCGGGTCACTGGCACCCCCGCCTCCGGCTTTGTCCCTCTCCGGCCTACGTCGCTCCTTGCCGGCTCCCCCCCAGCTCGGCCGGCTCCCGAGCACCGCCACTTCCGCGCCGGCTCCGCCCCTGCCGAGACGCCTCGCCCGCCCACCGGCACCCGCGGGCCGGCTTCACCTCGCCTCGGCCGCCTTCGCGCCGACCCAGCCCCCGTCCCGGGCTGCCTTCTCGCGGCCGTGCCGGCTTCCAGCGCCCCCGCGCACCCGGCCCGGGCCGGTTCGCCGCCCCTTCCGCACCCTACGCAGGCCGGCTCCTCCGTCCCGGCCACCCCCAACCTCGCGCCTCCGCCTGGCCTGTCGGCTGGCCGCCCGCGCTTTGTCGGCTCGTGCCCCTGCCGCAGCGCTGGCTCTGGCGGATCCACCCCTGGCCACGCCGGCTGCGCCGGCTGCCCCGCCTCCCAGCCTGCCCGCTGCGACCAGTGCATCCTGTGGTCAGCTGCTCCTGAACAAAAAGAAAGAGAGAAGCGGGGGCCGGCTGCTCGCATAGAGCCGGCTGGAAAAATCAGTGGCCGAGTGCCAAGCAAAAAAAAAGAGGCATCCAGCCGGCTGCTCGTGCAAAAGAAGGGCCGACTGCCCATCCGGCATTGAGAGAAAAAGAAATGTGGCCGACTGCTCAAGTCGACTAAGAAAAAAATGTATCCGAAGAAAAAACGTCTGCCTGCTTCACCACTCGGACGGCTAGACGCGACCCGGCCTGCCTGCCAGCTTCAACGTTTGGCCGGCAAGAGCGCCAGCTCGGCCACGTCCCGCTCGCCCCCTGGCCGGTCAAGCCCGGCCGGCTAGACCCCCTCGAGCGCCCGGAGGCTCGGGGGCTACACCCGACGGGTGCGCTGACGCGCCCCCACGAGGAAGACAAAGTAGTTGCTGGGAGATCCGGCCCGACTGCTCAGCAGTCGGCCCGAATCTCGGGGGCTACACCCAGCGGGTGCGCTGACGCGCCCCCGCGAGGAAAGAAGACAAAGTCGTTGCCGGAAGATCCGGCCCGACTGCTCAGCAGTCGGCCCGAATCTCGGGGGCTACACCCAGCGGGTGCGCTGGCGCGCCCCCGCGAAGACTGCAGACAAAAGAAGAGTGTTGTCCGGCTGCCAGTAGCCGGCAGAAGAGAAGAAAGAAGAAACGAGCGCTGCAAGTTACCTCGCCGCCTGGCCGGTCGAGCCTGACCGGCCGGGACCCCTTCGAGCACCCGGGGGCTCGAAGGCCACACCCAGCAGGTGCGCCGGCGCGCTCCGCGCGTGCCGTGCCGCGCCGGCCGTCTTTGATAACCTCTGCCGCGACTACATGAAAATCAATGTGAGCTCCTCACCCGCATATGTTTTCACCGCGAGAGCACGGATAACCTCGAGCGATGCTCGGGGGCTATCTCCGCATTTTATTACAGTTGCATTACTGTTCGCCCCGGCGCCAGCCAGAGTTGGCCCGGGGGCTGGCCGCTTGGCCTGAGACGTTAGTTCCCATAGACGGCTTAGTAGCGTGCGCGGTATGAAAAGCCCACTCTTAGTCACAGACCGCAGAGCGGCTGTCCGACTGGCAAGAGTGAACGCTGGAGGCCACCCACGCGAAAAATGTCCGGGAAGAAAAACGCTTCGGGCGACCCGACCGTTTTCTTTATGAGTATCTACTCGGTTAAATTCGCTCCCAGAGTCTGAGTATTGTACACTCCACTCCGCGGCCCACTCTCAGCCACAGACCGCTGAGCGGCTGTCCGGCAAGCGAGAGCACAAGCCAAAGAGCGGAGGGAACATGAAAAAGATTGAAGGGGGCTCGGACGAAACCGAGTCGGCGCCCTCCGCATAAAATTTGCAATGCTAAAAGCAAACATTTGATATATCTGCGTGGACTAACTTCGTCCTTTTTATGATCATTTCCATGAACACTCGCGAAAAAACCTCCGCCCAACTTTGCCAAGTTGCCCGGAGGCTTGGGGGCTACTGTTGGAGTAATTGGACACGGGTATCCCGAAGACGGCAAGACAATATTTCAAGACATCGGGGCTAGCAAAGCCCCTCAGTCCGACTGCCCGGCCGCTCTTGCCGGCTCCCCGTCCGACTGCTCCACCCGGTCGGCTACCTGGCCGGCTGCCGGCTGCCGACTGCACCAACCAGCCGGCTGCCGACTGCAGCCCGACCCGACACCGACAAGACCCCGACGAGACGGCCATACCGCGGACGAGACAGTTGTACCGCGACGCCATCATGTATAGTGTCACTTGTCCCCTGCCACTATTTATGAAGTGACCCAGGGGACAAGCATGACACCCCACCATACCCCCTTGTCCATGCCACTACATAGCTTAGGAAGTAAGCTAGCCATGCATATATATATGGGCACACATCCATCCATCCAGGGAGGATGGACTCACTCTCACACACACTCACGCATGAGCACCCATATGCTCACGGCCATAAGCATGGCCGGCCACTAGCATGCCACATGCGAGGCATATACGAGGCCAGATGCCAGATGCCTATGGCACTGACCTCAGATACAGCTCCAGGAGCAACTCTATACCAGATATACAATAGATACTCAGACATGCAGGAGTAGGGGTATTATCTCTCCGGAGAGCCCCGAACCTGGGTAAACTAGCGCGTGCTACTCGCATACCCGCTCCCGGTCCTATCAGCAACAGTCTTGCCCTCACACAAAGCCACCTTGTGGCATATGTCGTATTGCACCCCCCCGTGAGAATACCACGACACCTTCGTCGCACCCGCCGTTGTCCACACAGCCACCGACTGCCTCTCGTCTCGCCGGTATGTCCAGGAGCATCCTCTTCCTTGCCTACGTCGTCTCCATCAACCCGTTCGAGCTCAACATCACCACCACGTGGATTGGTCCAGTCTTCCTCGTCTTTGCCCACTGGCCGCCGTTATCGACCGCCTTCTTCAACCTCTGCCGTCGGCGATCTCCTTCGATCCGCTGCCGTTCATCCACCCCGGCGTCCACGAGCCGTCCGCACGACCTCACGGTGAGCACCACAGCAAAAGCCCCATGTTTCCCATTCAATTCCTCCCCGTAGCTGCCATCCCCACTTGTAGCGTTGACCCCGTCCATCCCATGCTTCGGCCGCTGCCGTTTAGTCGCCATAGATGGGAGTTCGCCCCGTCCACGCACGCGCTTGACCGTCCACACACGGCCGCGCTTGCGCACTCGCTCGCGTCATGCCTACAGCCGCTCCCCTGCCTCGGTTGGCCGCGCTCGTCGCGAGCTCCTAGCCGCCCCGGCCGCGCCCGCCGGCGCGTGCTGCGTCGTCACAAACGCCCGGGCCGTGCCCCGCGCGCAGCTGTTGCACTACAGCCGTGCTACTCGCCTGCTGCGTTGCTACTTGCCTCGCCGCTGTTGCTGCCCTTGCTGTTGGCGCCTACTACTGCACTACTGCTGCTCCGCTTGTTCGTTGATGCTCTGCTGCTAGTTCTTGCTGCGTTGCTGCTCTATCCTCCTGTCACTGCTCTTCTAGTGCTGCTTACTACTGCTCTATCTTCCTGCTTACTACGTTGTTGCTTGTTGCTGGTAATGACCATGGCCGCTGTGGTTCTGCCCCATGAGTGTTGGCCGTGGCACAGCCGAGAATGGCCCTGTCCAATTAGTTTAGTGTTAATCACTAGTTAGGTTAGTTACTAGCCTATGGCAGGTGGACCCCACTTAGTTAAGTTAGATTTTATTTATTTTGTTTAGATTTAGTCTATGCCATGTGGGCCATGCCTTCCTTTTTGACCAGTCAAATTGACTGGGTCAATTCGGGTTAATTAAATGCAGAAATTTTAGAAGATTTGTTAAACTTTGAAATATCATTTTAAATTCAACCGTAAGTCGGATGTAAATACTTTGTACATGAAAGTTGCTCAGAACGACGAGACGAATCCGAATACGCGGTCCGTTCGTCAGCCACACGTCCCTAGCATAGAGAACGTGCAACATTTCACCTCTGGTTCATCTGTCCGAAAACGCGAAACACCGGGGATACTTTCCCGGTTGTTCCCCCCTTTGCCGCTATCACCTCCTACCGTGTTAGGGCATACCTGGCACCGTTACTTGTCCGTTCATGCATCGATATGCATCTGTTTGCATTGTATTCATTGTTTCTTCCCCCTCTTCTCTCCGGTAGACTACGAGATCGACGCCGCTACTGGTGCCCCGATCGGCTATGTAGTTGACGACTCCTTGCCAGAGCAACCAGGCAAGCCTCCCCTTTGATCATCCCGATATCACCCATTCCATTATCTCATGCTTGCATTAGATTTTGCTACTGTAATTGTTTGCTCCTATTCTGACGCATAGCCTGCTTTTGTATCTGCTATTGTACCTTACCTGCTTATCCTAAACTTCTTAGTATAGGTTGGTTAGTGACCCATCAGTAACCCCCACCTTGTCCTTGTTGCCCCTGCTTCATCATCGAAGACCCGATCAACGGGATCGAAGACCAGGCCCCGGCACCGCACATCACTTTCCCCTTAGTTGCTCGACACTACTGGGTTACTATCGAGTGCCGAGGGTGAGACCTCATCAGCACTTCTGATGTTAACCCTGTAGTGTAGCTATTCGGTCATGGTCATCGAGGGTGATTCCGCCTTGACCACCTCCGATACGGCTCTGTCGTGCAACCCCTCAAGTGTGAACCTCGAGGGTGGATCCTGTTACGTTCACCTTGATGATTACATCGAGTGGAATTCACCGGGGGTGATTCCTCGGGTTTTCCCCTTGATGTTTGGACACACTGATACTTGGACTTTACAACTGTTACTTAGAAAGGGGGTCGACCCTGAGGGGTATCCGCGAGTGATGTGGAGACGGGTTGACCTGGAAGGTGCCCGCGAGATACTTACGAGGCGTGGCCGGGCATTCCTAGCCCTTGCCGCAAGTCCTCGAGACGGAGCAACGGGGTCACATCTTTCGTGAGTCTCTGCTTGTTACCGCGCGTTCCTAATCCACTACGATTTGGATATTTGATCCGAGGGGCCTCTGGCCTGATAGCACTAACCATCACGTGGGCATAGTATGGGCGTTTGATACGTCCATTTTGCATCATGCTTTTATATCGATATTTATTGCATTATGGGTTGTTATTACACATTATGTCACAATACTTATGCCTATTCTCTCTTATTTTACAAGGTTTACATGAAGAGAGAGAATGCCGCCAGCTGGAATTCTGGGCTGGAAAAGGAGCAAATATTAGAGACCTATTCTGCACAACTCCAAAAGTCCTGAAACTCCACGGAAGTTATTTTTGGAAATAATAAAAAATAGTGAGCGAAGAAAATACCAGAGGGGGCCCACACCCTAGACACGAGGGCGGGGGGTAGGGCCCGCCCCCTGCCTCGTGGGCCCCCTGGTGGCCCTCCGGTGCCCATCTTCTGCTATATGAAGTCTTTCGTCCGAAGAAAAATCGCAAGAAAGCTTTCGGGACGAGACTCCGCTGCCATGAGGCGGAACCTTGGCGGAACCAATCTAGGGCTCTGGTAGAGCTGTTCTGCCGGGGACACTTCCCTCCGGGAGGGGGAAATCATCGCCATCGTCATCACCAACGCTCCTCTCATCGGGAGGGGGCCAATCTCCATCAACATCTTCACCAACACCATCTCCTCTCAAACCCTAGTTCATCTCTTGTATCCAATTCTTGTCTCTAAGTCTGGGATTGGTACCTGTAGGTTGCTAGTAGTGTTGATTACTCCTTGTAGTTGATGCTAGTTGGTTTATTTGGTGGAAGATCATATGTTCAGATCCTATATGCATATTAATACTCCTCTGATTATGAACATGAATATGATTTGTGAGTAGTTACGTTTGTTCCTGAGGACATGGGAGAAGTCTTGCTATGAGTAGTCATGTGAATTTGGTATTCGTTCGATATTTTGATGAGATGTATGTTGTCTCTCCTCTAGTGGTGTCATGTGAACATCGACTACATGACACTTCACCATTATTTGGGCCTAGAGGAAGGCATTGGGAAGTAATAAGTAGATGATGGGTTGCTAGAGTGACAGAAGCTTAAACCCTAGTTTATGCGTTGCTTCGTAAGGGACTAATTTGGATCCATATGTTTCATGCTATGGTTAGGTTTACCTTAATACTTCTTTTGTAGTTGCGGATGCTTGCAATAGGAGTTAATCATAAGTGGGATGCTTGTCCAAGTAAGGACAGCACCCAAGCACCGGTCCACCCACATATCAAATTATCAAAGTACCGAACGCGAATCATATGAACGTGATGAAAACTAGCTTGACGATAATTCCCATGTGTCCTCGGGAGCGTTTTCCTTCATATAAGAAATTGTCCAGGCTTGTCCTTTGCTACCAAAAGGATTGTGCCACCTTGCTGCACTTTATTTACTTTTGTTACTTGTTGCTCGTTACAAATTATCTTATCACAAAACTATCTGTTACCTATAATTTCAGTGCTCGCAGAGAATACCTTGCTGAAAACCGCTTATCATTTCCTTCTGCTCCTCATTGGGTTCGACACTCTTACTTATAAAAAGGACTACGATAGATCCCCTATACTTGTGGGCATCAAGACTCTTTTCTGGCGCCGTTGCCAGGGAGTGAGGCGTCTTTGGTAGGTGGAATTTGGTAAGGAAAAATTTATATAGTGTGCTGAAATTTACTGTCACTTGTTACTATGGAAAGTAATCCTCTGAGGAGCTTGTTCAGGGTATCTTCACCCCGACCAGTAGAGAAAAGAGTTGCTCCTCAACCTATTGAACCTACTGAAAATGAAAGTGTCTACTTTGAAATTCCTTCGGGTATGATAGAGAAACTGCTAGCTAATCCTTTTGCAGGAGATGGAACATTACATCCTGATGAGCACCTAATATATGTGGACGAAGTTTGTGGATTATTTAAGCTTGCAGGTATGCCCAATCATGTTATCAAGAAGAAGGTCTTCCCTTTATCTTTGAAGGGAGATGCATTGACATGGTATAGGCTATGTGATGATATGGGTGAAGGAAATATGCCCTAGAGGCAATAATAAAGTATTATTTATTTCCTTATATCATGATAAATGTTTATTATTCATGCTAGAATTGTATTAACCGGAAACATAATACATGTGTGAATACATAGACAAACAGAGTGTCACTAGTATGCCTCTACTTGACTAGCTCGTTAATCAAAGATGGTTATGTTTCCTAGCCATAGACATGAGTTGTCATTTGATTAACGGGATCACCTCATTAGGAGAATGACGTGATTGACTTGACCCATTCCGTTAGCTTAGCACTCGATCGTTTAGTATGTTGCTATTGCTTTCTTCATGACTTATACATGTTCCTATGACTATGAGATTATGCAACTCCCGTTTACCGGAGGAACACTTTGTGTGCTACCAAACGTCACAAAGTAACTGGGTGATTATAAAGGTGCTCTACAGGTGTCTCCAAAGGTACTTGTTGGGTTGGCGTATTTCGAGATTAGGATTTGTCACTCCGATTGTCGGAGAGGTATCTCTGGGCCCACTCGGTTATGCACATCACTATAAGCCTTGCAAGCATTGTGACTAATGAGTTAGTTGCGGGATGATGTATTACGGAACGAGTAAAGAGACTTGCCGGTAACGAGATTGAACTAGGTATCGAGATACCGACGATCGAATCTCGGGCAAGTAACATACCGATGACAAAAGGAACAATGTATGTTGTTATGCGGTCTGACCGATAAAAGATCTTCGTAGAATATGTGGGAACCAATATGAGCATCCAGGTTCCGCTATTGGTTATTGACCGAAGAGGTGTCTCGGTCATGTCTACATAGCTCTCGAACCCGTAGGGTCCGCACGCTTAAAGTTACGATGATAGTTATATTATGAGTTTATATGTTTTGATGTACCGAAGGTTGTTCGGAGTCCCGGATGTGATCACGGACATGACGAGGAGTCTCGAAATAGTCGAGACATAAAGATTGATATATTGGAAGCCTATGTTTGGACATCGGAAGTGTTCCGGGTGAAATCGGGATTTTTCCGGAGTACCGGGAGGTTAACGGAACCCGCCGGTAACTTAATGGGCCTTAGTGGGCCTAGGTGGAAGAGAGGAGAGGAGGCTAGGGTAGGGCCGCGCCCCCCTTCCCCCCGCCCTAGTCCGAATAGGACAAGGAGAGGAGGGGCGGCGCCCCCCTTCCTTCCTCCCCTCCACCTCTTCCCTTCTTCCACTCCTAGTCCAACAAGGAAAGGGGGGAGTCCTACTCCCGGTAGGAGTAGGACTCCTCCTGGCGCGCCACACCTCCTAGGCCGGCGGCCTCCCCCTTGCTCCTTTATATACGGGGGGCAGGGGGGCACCTCTAGACACACAATTGATATACGATATTTTAGCTGTGTGCGGTGCCCCCCTCCACCATATTACACCTCAATAATATCGTAGCGGAGCTTAGGCGAAGCCCTGCGTCGGTAGAACATCATCGTCGTCACCACGCCGTCGTGCTGATGAAACTCTCCCTCAACACTCGGCTGGATCGGAGTTCGAGGGACGTCATCGAGCTGAACGTGTGCTGAACTCGGAGGTGTCGTCCGTTCGGTACTTGATCGGTCGGATCGTGAAGACGTACGACTACATTAACCGCGTTGTGTTAACGCTTCCGCTTTCGGTCTATGAGGGTACGTGGAAAACACTCTCCCCTCTCGTTGCTATGCATCACCATGATCTTGCGTGTGCGTAGGAAATTTTTTGAAATTACTACGTTCTCCAACAGTGTCATCCGAGCCTGGTTTTATGCGTTGATGCTTTGCACGAGTAGAACACGAGTGAGTTGTGGGGAATATAAGTCATACTGCTTACCAGCATGTCATACTTTGGTTCGGCGGTATTGTGAGATGAAGCGGCCTGGACCGACATTACGCGTACGCGTACGCGAGACTGGTTTCACCGTTGCAAGCACTCGTTGCTTAAAGGTGACCGGCAGGTGTCTGTCACTCTCACTTTAGTTGAACCGAGTGTGGCTACACCCGGTCCTTGCGAATGTTAAAACAGCATCAACTTGACAAACTATCGTTGTGGTTTTGATGCGTAGGTAAGAACGGTTCTTGCTAAGCCCGTAGCAGCCACGTAAAACTTGCAACAACAAAGTAGAGGACGTCTAACTTGTTTTTGCAGGGCATGTTGTGATGTGATATGTTCAAGACATGATGCTATACTTTATTTTATGAGATGATCATGTTTTGTAACCGAGTTATCGGCAACTGGCAGGAGCCATATGGTTGTCGCTTTATTGTATGCAATGCAATCGCCATGTAATTGTTTTACTTTATCACTAAGCGGTAGCGATAGTCGTAAAAGCAATAAGTTGGCGAGACGACAACGATACTATGATGGAGATCAAGGTGTCGCGCCGGTGACGATGGTGATCATGACGGTGCTTCGGAGATGGAGATCACAAGCACAAGATGATGATGGCCATATCATATCACTTATATTGATTGCATGTGATGTTAATCTTTTATGCATCTTATCTTGCTTTGATTGACGGTAGCATTATAAGATGATCTCTCACTAAAATTTCAAGATAAAAGTGTTCTCCCTGAGTATGCACCGTTGCGAAAGTTCTTCGTGCTGAGACACCACGTGATGATCGGGTGTGATAGGCTCTACGTTCAAATACAACGGGTGCAAAACAGTTGCACACGCGGAATACTCAGGTTAAACTTGACGAGCCTAGCATATGCAGATATGGCCTCGGAACACGGAGACCGAAAGGTCGAGCGTGAATCATATAGTAGATATGATCAACATAGTGATGTTCACCATTGAAACTACTCCATCTCACGTGATGATCGGACATGGTTTAGTTGATTTGGATCACGTAATCACTTAGATGATTAGAGGGATGTTTATCTAAGTGGGAGTTCTTAAGTAATATGATTAATTGAACTTGAATTTATCATGAACTTAGTACCTGATAGTATCTTGCTTGTCTATGTTAATTGTAGATAAATGGCCCGTGCTGTTGTTCCGTTGAATTTTAATGCGTTCCTTGAGAAAGCAAAGTTGAAAGATGATGGTAGCAATTACACGGACTGGGTCCGTAACTTGAGGATTATCCTCATTGCTGCACAGAAGAATTACGTCCTGGAAGCACCGCTAGGTGCCATACCTGCTGCAGGAGCAACACCAGATGTTATGAATGTCCGGCAGAGCAAAGCTGATGACTACTCGATAGTTCAGTGTGCCATGCTTTACGGCTTAGAACCGGGTCTTCAACGATGTTTTGAACGTCATGGAGCATATGAGATGTTCCAGGAGTTGAAGTTAATATTTCAAGCAAATGCCCGGATTGAGAGATATGAAGTCTCCAATAAGTTCTACAACTGCAAGATGGAAGAGAATAGTTCTGTCAGTGAGCATATACTCAAAATGTCTGGGTATAATAATCACTTGATTCAACTGGGAGTTAATCTTCCGGATGATAGCGTCATTGACAGAATTCTTCAATCACTGCCACCAAGCTACAAGAGCTTCGTGATGAACTATAATATGCAAGGGATGAATAAGACAATTCCCGAGCTCTTCGCAATGCTAAAGGCAGCGGAGGTAGAAATCAAAAAGGAGCATCAAGTGTTGATGGTCAGTAAGACCACTAGTTTCAAGAAAAAGGGCAAAGGGAAGAAGGGGAACTTTAAGAAGAACAGCAAGCAAGTTGCTGTTCAGGAGAAGAAACCCAAGTCTGGACCTAAGCCTGAAACTGAGTGCTTCTACTGCAAGCAGACTGGTCCTGGAAGCGGAACTGCCCCAAGTATTTGGCGGATAAGAAGGATGGCAAGGTTAACGAAGGTATATGTGATATACATGTTATTGATGTGTACCTTACTAATGCTCGCAGTAGCACTTGGGTATTTGATACTGGTTCTGTTGCTAATATTTGCAACTCGAAACAGGGGCTACGGATTAAGCGAAGATTTGCTAAGGACGAGGTGACGATGCACGTGGGAAATGGTTCCAAAGTCAATGTGATCGCCGTCGGCACGCTACCTCTACATCTACCTTCGGGATTAGTTTTAGACCTAAATAATTGTTATTTGGTGCCAGCGTTGAGCATGAACATTATATCTGGATCTTGTTTGATGCGAGACGGTTATTCATTTAAATCAGATAATAATGGTTGTTCTATTTATATGAATAATATCTTTTATGGTCATGCACCCTTGAAGAGTGGTCTATTTTTAATGAATCTCGATAGTAGTGACACACATATTCATAATGTCGAAGCCAAAAGATGCAGAGTTGATAATGACAGTGCAACTTATTTGTGGCACTGCCGTTTAGGTCATATCGGTGTAAAGCGCATGAAGAAACTCCATACTGATGGACTTTTGGAATCACTTGATTATGAATCACTTGGTACTTGCGAACTGTGCCTCATGGGCAAGATGACTAAAACACCGTTCTCCGGAACTATGGACAGAGCAATAGATTTATTGGAAATCATACATACAGATGTATGTGGTCCGATGAATATTGAGGCTCGTGGCGGATATCGTTATTTTCTCACCTTCACAGATGATTTGAGCACATATGGGTATATCTACTTAATGAAACATAAGTCTGAAACATTTGAAAAGTTCAAAGAATTTCAGAGTGAAGTTGAAAATCATCGTAACAAGAAAATAAAATTTCTACGATCAGATCGTGGAGGAGAATATTTGAGTTATGAGTTTGGTCTTCATTTGAAACAATGCGGAATAGTTTCGCAACTCACGCCACCTGGAACACCATAGCGTAATGGTGTGTCCGAACGTCATAATCGTACTTTACTAGATATGGTGCAATCTATGATGTCTCTTACTGATTTACCGCTATCGTTTTGGGGTTATGCTTTAGAGACGGCTGCATTCACTCTAAATAGGGCACCATCAAAATCCGTTGAAACGACACCTTATGAACTATGGTTTGGCAAGAAACCAAAGTTGTCGTATCTTAAAGTTTGGGGTTGTGATGCTTATGTGAAGAAACTTCAACCTGATAAGCTCGAACCTAAATCGGAGAAATGTGTCTTCATAGGATACCCAAAGAAGACTGTTGGGTACACCTTCTATCACAGATCCGAAGGCAAGACATTCGTTGCTAAGAATGGATCCTTTCTAGAGAAGGAGTTTCTCTCGAAAGAAGTGAGTGGGAGGAAAGTAGAACTTGATGAGGTAACTGTACCTGCTCCCTTATTGGAAAGTAGATCATCACAGAAACCAGTTTCTGCGACACCTACACCAATTAGTGGGGAAGTTAATGATAATGATCATGAAACTTCAGATCAAGTTATTACTGAACCTCGTAGGTCAACCAGATTAAGATCCGCACCAGAGTGGTACGGTAATCCTGTTCTGGAGGTTATGTTACTAGACCATGACGAACCTACGAACTATGAAGAAGCGATGGTGAGCCCAGATTCCGCAAAATGGCTTGAGGCCATGAAATCCGAGATGGGATCCATGTATGAGAACAAAGTATGGACTTTGGTTGACTTGCCCGATGGTCGGCAAGCCATTGAAAATAAATGGATCTTCAAGAAGAAGACTGACGCTGATGGTAATGTTACTGTCTATAAAGCTCGACTTGTTGCGAAAGGATTTCGACAAGTTCAAGGGATTGACTACGATGAGACCTTCTCACCCATAGCGATGCTTAAGTCTGTCCGAATCATGTTAGCAATTGCTGCATTTTATGATTATGAAATTTGGCAAATGGATGTAAAAACTGCATTCCTGAATGGATTTCTGGAAGAAGAGTTGTATATGATGCAACCGGAAGGTTTTATCGATCCAAAGGGAGCTAACAAAGTGTGCAAGCTCCATCGATCCATTTATGGACTGGTGCAAGCCTCTCGGAGTTGGAATAAATGCTTTGATAGTGTGATCAAAGCATTTGGTTTTATACACACTTTTGGAGAAGCCTGTATTTACAAGAAAGTGAGTGGGAGCTCAGTAGCATTTCTGATATTATATGTGGATGACATATTGCTGATTGGAAATGATATAGAATTTCTGGATAGCATAAAGGGATACTTGAATAAGAGTTTTTCAATGAAAGACCTCGGTGAAGCTGCATATATATTAGGCATTAAGATCTATAGAGATAGATCAAGACGCTTAATTGGACTTTCACAAAGCACATACCTTGACAAAGTTTTGAAGAAGTTCAAAATGGATCAAGCAAAGAAAGGGTTCTTGCCTGTACTACAAGGTGTGAGATTGAGTAAGACTCAATGCCCGACCACTGCAGAAGATAGAGAGAAGATGAAAGATGTTCCCTATGCTTCAGCCATAGGCTCTATCATGTATGCAATGCTGTGTACCAGACCTGATGTGTGCCTTGCTATAAGTTTAGCAGGGAGGTACCAAAGTAATCCAGGAGTGGATCACTGGACAGCGGTCAAGAACATCCTGAAATACCTGAAAAGGACTAAGGATATGTTTCTCGTTTATGGAGGTGACAAAGAGCTCATCGTAAATGGTTACGTTGATGCAAGCTTTGACACTGATCCGGACGATTCTAAATCGCAAACCAGATATGTATTTACATTGAACGGTGGAGCTGTCAGTTGGTGCAGTTCTAAGCAAAGTGTCGTGGCGGGATCTACGTGTGAAGCGGAGTACATAGCTGCTTCGGAAGCAGCAAATGAAGGAGTCTGGATGAAGGAGTTCATATCCGATCTAGGTGTCATACCTAGTGCATCGGGACAAATGAAAATATTTTGTGACAATACTGGTGCAATTGCCTTAGCAAAGGAATCCAGATTTCACAAGAGAACCAAGCACATCAAAAGACGCTTCAATTCCATCCGGGATTTAGTCCAGGTGGGAGACATAGAAATTTGCAAGATACATACGGATCTGAATGTTGCAGACCCGTTGACTAATCCTCTTCCACGAGCAAAACATGAGCGGCACCAAGACTCCATGGGTGTAAGGATCATTACTGTGTAATCTAGATTATTGACTCTAGTGCAAGTGGGAGACTGAAGGAAATATGCCCTAGAGGAAATAATGAAGTATTATTTATTTCCTTATATCATGATAAATGTTTATTATTCATGCTAGAATTGTATTAACCGGAAACATAATACATGTGTGAATACATAGACAAATAGAGTGTCACTAGTATGCCTCTACTTGACTAGCTCGTTAATCAAAGATGGTTATGTTTCCTAGCCATAGACATGAGTTGTCATTTGATTAATGGGATCACCTCATTAGGAGAATGACGTGATTGACTTGACCCATTCCGTTAGCTTAGCACTCGATCGTTTAGTATGTTGCTATTGCTTTCTTCATGACTTATACATGTTCCTATGACTATGAGATTATGCAACTCCCGTTTACCGGAGGAACACTTTGTGTGCTACCAAACGTCACAACGTAACTGGGTGATTATAAAGGTGCTCTACAGGTGTCTCCAAAGGTACTTGTTGGGTTGGCGTATTTCGAGATTAGGATTTGTCACTCCGATTGTCGGAGAGGTATCTCTAGGCCCACTCGGTAATGCACATCACTATAAGCCTTGCAAGCATTGTGACTAATGAGTTAGTTGCGGGTTGATGTATTACGGAACGAGTAAAGAGACTTGCCGGTAACGAGATTGAACTAGGTATCGAGATACCGACGATCGAATCTCGGGCAAGTAACATACCGATGACAAAAGGAACAACGTATGTTGTTATGCGGTCTGACCGATAAAAGATCTTCGTAGAATATGTGGGAACCAATATGAGCATCCAGGTTCCGCTATTGGTTATTGACCGGAGAGGTGTCTCTGTCATGTCTACATAGTTCTCGAACCCGTAGGGTCCGCACGCTTAAAGTTACGATGATAGTTATATTATGAGTTTATATGTTTTGATGTACCGAAGGTTGTTCGGAGTCCCGGATGTGATCACGGACATGACGAGGAGTCTCGAAATAGTCGAGACATAAAGATTGATATATTGGAAGCCTATGTTTGGACATCGGAAGTGTTCTGGGTGAAATCGGGATTTTTCCGGAGTACCGGGAGGTTACCGGAACCCGCCGGTAACTTAATGGGTCTTAGTGGGCCTAGGTGGAAGAGAGGAGAGGAGGCTAGGGCAGGGCCGCGCCCCCCTCCCCCCCAGTCCGAATAGGACAAGGAGGGGGGGGGGGGGCGGCGCCCCCCTTCCTTCCTCCCCTCCACCTCTTCCCTTCTTCCACTCCTAGTCCAACAAGGAAAGGGGGGAGTCCTACTCCCGGTAGGAGTAGGACTCCTCCTGGCGCGCCACACCTCCTAGGCCGGTGGCCTCCCCCTTGCTCCTTTATATACGGGGGCAGGGGGGCACCTCTAGACACACAATTGATATACGATATTTTAGCCGTGTGCGGTGCCCCCCTCCACCATATTACACCTCGATAATATCGTAGCGGAGCTTAGGCGAAGCCCTGCGTCGGTAGAACATCATCGTCGTCACCACGCCGTCGTGCTGACGAAACTCTCCCTCAACACTCGGCTGGATCGGAGTTCGAGGGACGTCATCGAGCTGAACGTGTGCTGAACTCGGAGGTGTCGTGCGTTCGGTACTTGATCGGTCGGATCGTGAAGACGTACGACTACATTAACCGCGTTGTGTTAACGCTTCCGCTTTTGGTCTACGAGGGTACGTGGACAACACTCTCCCCTCTCGTTGCTATGCATCACCATGATCTTGCGTGTGCGTAGGAATTTTTTTTGAAATTACTACGATCTCCAACAATGGGATCGTGGAACTACAAACGATTGAAATTGGAATTTCATCAGAAGTTTTATCCTATGCATCTTGTTCATCGTGATCGTAATTATATATATAATTTTTGGCCTCGCGAAGGAGAAAGCATCGCTCAAGCTTGGGGGAGGCTTAGGTCAATGTTATATTCATCCCCCTATCATGAGCTCTCAATAGAAATGATAATTCAAAAAAATTATGCTCGGCTTTCTGACAACAATCGCACCATGCTCGATACTTCTTGTACTGGTTCTTTTATGATGAAGACTATTGAATTCAAATGGGATTTATTGGAAATAATTAAACACAACTCTGAAGATTGGGACCTCGACAAAGGTAAGGAGTCAGGTATAACACCTAAGTTTGATTGTGTTAAATCTTTTATGGAGACCGATGTTTTCCGTAAATTCAGCACTAAATATGGACTTGACTCTGAGATAGTAGCTTCTTTTTGTGAATATTTTGCTGCTCACGTTGATCTCCCTAAGGAGAAGTGGTTTAAATATCATCCTCCCATAGAAGTAAAAGTAGTTGAACCTATTAAAGTTGAAGAAAAGACTATCACTTATAATGATCCTATTGTTCCTACTGCTTATGTTGAGAAACCACCTGTCCCTGTTAGTATAAAGGATCATGCTAAAGCTTCAACTGTGGTTCGTAAAAGTAATATTAGAACCTATACACCTCTTGAACAAGTTAAAGTTGAACCTAATATTTCTATTGTTAAAGATCTCTTGGCTGATAATATTGATGGGCATGTTATTTATTTCTGTGATGAAACTGCTATAATTGCTAAACCTTGTGCTAAAGATAAACATAGACCTGTGGTAGGCATGCCTGTTATTTCTGTTAAAATAGGAGATCATTGTTATCATGGCTTATGTGACATGGGTGCTAGTGCTAGTGCAATACCTATTGACTTACACAAAGAAATTATGCATGATATTGCACCCGCTGAGTTAGAAGAAATTGATGTTACCATTAAGCTTGCCAATAGAGATACTATTTCACCAATTGGGTTTGTTAGAGATGTTGAAGTCTTGTGTGGGAAAACTAAATATCCTGCTGATTTTCTTGTTCTTGGTTCCCCACAAGATAGCTTTTGTCCCATTATATTTGGTAGACCCTTCTTAAACACTGTTAATGCTAAGATAGACTGCGAAAAGGATGTTGTTACCATTGGTCTAGGTGATATGTCTCATGAGTTCAACTTTTCTAAATTTCGTAGACAACACTGTGAAGAGGAATTGCCTAGTAAGGATGAAATTATTGGTCTTGCTTCTATTGCCGTACCTCCTAGTGATCCTTTAGAACAATATTTGCTAGACCATGAAAATAATATGTTTATGAATGAAAGAAGGGAAATAGATGAAGTGTTCTTTAAATAGGGACCTATTCTGAAACACAACTTGCCTGTTGAAATCCTAGGGGATCCTCCTCCACCCAAGGGTGACCCCGTGTTTGAGCTTAAACCATTGCCTGATACTCTTAAATATGCTTATCTTGATGAAAAGAGGATATATCATGTTATTATTAGTGCTAACCTTTCAGAGAAGGAGGAAGAAAAATTATTGAAAACTCTGAAGAAGCACTGGGCTGCTATTGGATATACTCTTGATGATCGTAAGGGCATTAGTCCCACTCTATGTCCACACAAAATAAATTTGGAGAAAGACGCCAAACCAGTTATTGATCATCAACGACGGCTGAATCCTAAGATGAAAGAAGTGGTAAGAAAGGAAATACTAAAGCTCCTTGAGGCAGGTATAATCTATCTCGTTGCTGATAGTCAGTGTGTAAGTCCTGTCCATTGTGTCCCTAAGAAGGGAGGTATTACTGTCGTTCCTAATGATAAAGATGAATTGATTCTGCAAAGAGTAATTACAGGTTATAGGATGGTAATTGATTTCTGCAAATTAAATAAAGCTACTAAAAAAGATCATTACCCCTTACCTTTTATTGATCAAATGCTTGAAGGATTATCCAAACATACACATTTTTGCTTTCTAGATGGTTATTCTGGTTTCTCTCAAATACCTGTGTCAGCTGATGATCAAGCTAAGACCACATTTACTTGTCCTTTCGGTACTTTTGCTTATAGACGTATGCCTTTTGGTTTATGTAATGCACCTGCTACCTTTCAAAGATGCATGATGGCTATATTCTCTGATTTTTGTGAAAAGATTTGCGAGGTTTTCGTGGATGATTTCTCCGTCTATGGATCCTCTTTTGATGATTTTGTCTTGAATTGGGAGAAGTGCCACTTTATGGTTAATGAAGGCATTGTATTGGGGCATAAAATTTCTGAAAGAGGTATTGAAGTTGATAAAGCTAAAGTTGACGCTATTGAAATGATGCCATGTCCCAAGGACATCAAAAGTATAAGAAGCTTCCTTGGTCACACCGGATTTTATAGGAGTTTCATTAAGGACTTCTCAAAAACTTCTCAGCCTCTGACTAATTTATTACAAAAAGATATACCATTTGTCTTTGATGATGACTGTGTAGAAGCATTTGAAATACTTAAGAAAGCATTAATCTCTGCACCTATCGTTCAGCCACCTGATTGGAATTTACCCTTTGAAATTATGTGTGATGCTAGCGATTATGCTGTAGGTGTTGTTCTAGGGAAAAGAGTTGATAAGAAATTAAATGTTATTCAATATGCTAGTAAAACTCTAGAAAATGCCCAGAGAAATTATGCTACTACTGAAAAGGAATTCTTAGCAGTTGTATTTGCTTGTGATAAGTTCAGACCTTATATTGTTGACTCTAAAGTAACTATTCACACTGATCATGCTGCTATTAAATATCTTATGGAAAAGAAAGATGCTAAACCTAGACTTATTAGATGGGTTCTCTTGCTACAAAATTTGATTTGCATATTATTGATAGAAAAGGAGCTGAGAACCCCGTTGCAGACAACTTGTCTAGGTTAGAAAATGTTCTTGACGACCCACTACCTATTGATGATAGCTTTCCTGATGAACAACTAAATGTCATAAAGCTTCTCGTACTACTCCATGGTATCCTGATTATGCTAATTACATTGTTGCTAAGTTTATACCACCTAGTTTCACATACCAACAAAAGAAAAAGTTTTTCTATGATTTGAGACATTACTTTTGGGATGACCCACATCTTTATAAAGAAGGAGTAGATGGTGTTATTAGACGTTGTGTACCTGAGCATGAACAGGAACAGATCCTACGCAAGTGTCACTCCGAGGCTTATGGAGGACACCACGCTGGGGATAGAACTGCACATAAGGTATTGCAATCAGGTTTTTATTGGCCTACTCTCTTCAAGGATGCCCGTAAGTTTGTCTTATCTTGTGATGAATGTCAAAGAATTGGTAATATTAGTAGACGTCGAGAAATGCCTATGAATTATTCACTTGTTATTGAACCATTTGACGTTTGGGGCTTTGATTATATGGGACCGTTTCCTGCCTCTAATGGATACACACATATTTTAGTTGATGTTGATTACGTTACTAAGTGGGTAGAAGCTACTCCAACAAGTAGTGCTGATCATAACACCTCTATTAAGATGCTTAAAGAAGTTATTTTTCCGAGGTTTGGAGTCCCTAGATATTTAATGACTGATGGTGGTTCACATTTTATTCATGGTGCTTTTTCATAAAATGCTTGCTAAGTATGATGTTAATCATAGAATTGCATCTCCATATCACCCACAGTCTAGTGGTCAAGTAGAATTGAGTAATAGAGAACTCAAATTAATTTTGCAAAAGACTATTAATAGATCTAGAAAGAATTGGTCCAAGAAACTTGATGACGCATTATGGGCCTATAGAACTGAATATAAAAATCCTATGGGTATGTCTCCGTATAAAATGTTTTATGGAAAAGAATGTCACTTACCTCTCGAACTAGAACATAAGGCCCATTGGGCCATTAAAGAGCTCAATTATGATTTCAAACTTGCCGGTGAGAAGAGCCTATTTGACATTAGCTCACTTGATGAATGGAGAACCCAAGCCTATGAAAATGCCAAGCTGTTTAAAGAGAAAGTTAAAAGATGGCATGACAAAAGAATACAAAAGCGTGAGTTTAATGTAGGTGATTATGTATTGCTATACAACTCTCGTTTAAGATTTTTTGCAGGAAAACTTCTCTCTAAATGAGAATTTCCTTACGTTATCGAGGAGGTCTATCGTTCCGGTGCCATAAAAATCAACAACTTCAAAGGCACAAATCCGAAGGTGGTGAACGGTCAAAGAATCAAACATTACATCTCAGGTAGTCCTATAAATGTTGAAACCAATGTTATTGAAACCGTAACCCCAGAGGAATACATAAGAGACACTTTCCAGAACGTTTCAGACTCCGAAAAGGAATAGGTATGTGGTACGGCAAGTAAACCGACTCCAAAACAGTTCTAACGGCAATTTTTCTCCGTTTTGGAATATTTAGAAAAATAGAAAAATAAGAAGTTGTCCGGGAAGGACACGAGGCCTCCACGAGGGTGGAGGGCGCGCCCTACTCCCCTGGGCGCGCCCCCCTGCCTCATGGGCACCTCGTGGGCTCTCCGGACTCCGTTTTCTTGCACGATACATATTTTGGTCGGTAAAAATTCATTATATAATCTCCCGAAGGTTTTGACTCCTGTATCACGCAAATATCCTCTGTTTTCATTTAGAGCTGTTTTCTGCCAGGGTTGTCAAGGCCAGGCATCATGTCGTCCCCCTCCTCCAACAATGGTGACAATGATGCTTGGCTCATGAAGACAGAGCTGAAGAGGGAAGAACCCATGGAGATCAACAAGGATGAAGGGATCAAGAAGGCCACGGAGGATCAAGCTCCAGCAGCAGAAGACATCCTTCAACTTGATCACAATCTTCTTACCCCAACTGAGATCGAAGCTTTCAAGATGATTGAGTTAGCTCGTATACAAAACAAGTATCTCACACATGAAAATATTTTGTTGAAGGAGCATATCACCGCACTCAAAGGCATTATCCGCAAGTTGGAGGACCTCTTACGCTCGATGTGCGACTATCCATCATCACCACCATCTTCTTCACCAGCAAAGGAGACATAATCACATGGGTATGGGCACTCCCCTTGGCAACTGCCAAGCTTGGGGGAGGTGCCCCGGTATCGTATCACCATCACATCTCTATCTTTACCGTTTTTCTTAGTTCGATCCTTTTAGTAATATCTTGATCTAGTAGAATAAAGTTTTGGTATGATTTAGTTTTGAGTTTTGCTTTATGATCCCTTTATGTAATCGAGTCCGTGAGCTATATAATAAAGATTAGTGTTGAGTCAAGGGCTTGATTATTTTGCTATGATCTTGAGGGAATAAAAGAAAAAGAAAAGGAATAAAAAGAAATAAAAAGAGATCATATTGATCTTACGAAGAGTAATGACTTCACATAGAAAGAGTATGATGATTAAAAGTTGTTGAGAGTTGACAAACATAGCTTTGATCATCGTTGCAATTAATAGGAAGTAACAAAGAAAGAGAGGTTTCACATATAAATATACTATCTTGGACATCTTTTATGATTGTGAGCACTCATTAAAATATGACATGCTAAAGAGTTGATGTTGGACAAGGAAGACAACGTAATGGGTTATGTTCTCTTATATCTGAGATAAAGTATATTGTCATGGATCATCCAACATGTTGAGCTTGCCTTTCCCCCTCATACTAGCCAAATTCTTTGCACCAAGTAGACATACTACTTGTGATTCTGAATACCCTTACACCCAGTTTTGCCATGAGAGTCCACCATATCTACCTATGGATTGAGTAAGATCCTTCAAGTAAGTTGTCATCGGTGCAAGCAATAAAAAATGCTCTCTAAATATGTATGATTGATTAGTGTGGAGGAAATAAGCTTTATACGATCTTGTGATGTGGAAGAAATAAAAGCGACGGACTGCATAATAAAGGTCCATATCACAAGTGGCAATATAAAGTGACGTTCTTTCGCATTAAGATTTTGTGCATCCAACCATAAAAGCGCATGGCAACCTCTGCTTCCCTCTGCGAAGGGCCAATCTTTTACTTTTATCTTCTACCTTATGCAAGAGTCATGGTGATCTTCACCTTTCCTTTTTACATTTTATCCTTTGGCAAGCACAGTGTGTTGGAAAGATCCTGACATATATATCTAATTGGATGTAAGTTAGCATGAACTATTATTGTTGACATTACCTTTGAGGTAAAAGGTTGGGAGGCGAAACTATAAGCCCCTATCTTTCTCTGTGTCCGACTAAAACTCTGTAACCACAAGTATTGCGTGAGTGTTAGCAATTGTGAAAGACTAAATGATAGTTGAGTATGTGGACTTGCTGAAAAGCTCTGACATAGACTCTTTCTGATGTTATGATAAATTGCAATTGCTTCAATGACTGAGATTATAGTTTGTTAGTTCTCAATAAAGTTTCTGGATCATACTTTGCATTGTGAATAGATTATTACTTGAGCATAAGAAATCATATGACAATATCTATATATGTTGCTGTTATAAGAATGACCATGATGCCCTCATGTCCGTATTTTATTTTATCGACACCTCTAACTCTAAACATGTGGACATATTTATCGTTATCGGCTTCCGCTTGAGGACAAGCGAGGTCTAAGCTTGGGGGAGTTGATACGTCCATTTTGCATCATGCTTTTATATCGATATTTATTGCATTATGGGCTGTTATTACACGTTATGTCACAATACTTATGCCTATTCTCTCTTATTTTACAAATTTTACATGAAGAGGGAGAATGCCGGCAGCTGGAATTCTGGGCTGGAAAAGGAGCAAATATTAGAGACCTATTCTGCACAACTCCAAAAGTCCTGAAACTCCAGAGAAGTTATTTTTGGAAATAATAAAAAATATTGAGCGAAGAAAATACCAGAGGGGGCCCACACCCTGGCCACGAGGGTGGGGGGCGCGCCCTACCCCCCGGGCGCGCCCCCTGCCTCGTGGGCCCCCTGGTGGCCCTCCGGTGCCCATCTTCTGCTATATGAAGTCTTTCGTCCGAAGAAAAATCGCAAGCAAGCTTTTGGGACGAGACTCCGCCGCCACGAGGCGGAACCTTGGCGGAACCAATCTAGGGCTCTGGCAGAGCTGTTCTGCCGGGGACACCTCCCTCCGGGAGGGGGAAATCATCGCCATCGTCATCACCAACGCTCCTCTCGTCAGGAGGGGCCAGTCTCCATCAACATCTTCACCAGCACCATCTCCTCTCAAACCCTAGTTCATCTCTTGTATCCAATTCTTGTCTCTAAGTCTGGAATTGGTACCTGTTGGTTGCTAGTAGTGTTGATTACTCCTTGTAGTTGATGCTAGTTGGTTTATTTGGTGGAAGATCATATGTTCAGATCCTATATGCATATTAATACTCCTATGATTATGAACATGAATATGATTTGTGAGTAGTTACGTTTGTTCCTGAGGACATGTTAGAAGTCTTGCTATTAGTAGTCATGTGAATTTGGTATTCATTTGATATTTTGATGAGATGTATGTTGTCTCTCCTCTTGTGGTGTCATGTGAACGTCGACTACATGACACTTCGCCATTATTTGGGCCTATAGGAAGGCATTGGGAAGTAATAAGTAGATAATGGGTTGCTAGAGTGACAGAAGCTTAAACCCTAGTTTATGCGTTGCTTCGTAAGGGGCTGATTTGGATCCATATGTTTCATGCTATGGTTAGGTTTACCTTAATACTTCTTTTGTAGTTGCGGATGCTTGCAATAGGAGTTAATCATAAGTGGGATGCTTGTCCAAGTAAGGACAGCACCCAAGCACCGGTCCACCCACATATCAAATTATCAAAGTACCGAACGCGAATCATATGAACGTGATGAAAACTAGCTTGACAATAATTCCCATGTGTCCTCGGGAGCGTTTTCCTTCATATAAGAAATTGTCCAGGCTTGTCCTTTGCTACCAAAAGGATTGTGCCACCTTGCTGTACTTTATTTACTTTTGTTACTTGTTGCTCGTTACAAATTATCTTATCACAAAACTATACCTATAATTTCAGTGCTCGCAGAGAATACCTTGCTGAAAACCGCTTATCATTTCCTTCTGCTCCTCGTTGGGTTCAACACTCTTACTTATCCAAAGGACTACGATAGATCCCCTATACTTGTGGGTCATCAGCGTTCTGCGTCGTATACATCAGCCGAAGCTTAATAGACGTCAGCGACTGAGCAGCGCGTGCCGAGTTGGACTGCGTAAGCACCTGCCTTTTTGAAGGAGGTAGCTAGGTCTACTCACCGGCCGCGTTCGCAACATGCAGGAGTTCCCGGGCGATGGCCCATGACCCCTGGGGGCATAGGTTTAGTCCGGCGTGCTGACCTCTCTATTAAGCCTAGGTCGGGTTGCGGCGTATTGTTTGGCCGAGGCCGGGCATGACCCAGGAAAGTGTGTCCGGCCGGAGGTAATCGAGCGTGATGGGTAAGTTGGTGCACCCCTGTAGGGAAGAAAACATCTATCGATAGCTTGTCCTATGGTAACGGACACTTGGAGTTCTATCCCGATCGATACAACTAGAACTGGATACTTGAGATGAGACATGGATATGAGAAATGGATAGTATGGCTCTGGGATTGCTTTCTCGCAGGGAGTCGAGAAAGGATCTCTGGCCGAGGTTGATGACACTACTACTACTTTACTTTATGCTACTCTTATCTCTTCTGATGCTGCAAGATGCTTGGAGCTGCTTGAAGATTCTAGTCTTCGATAGGCTAGGCTTTCCCCTTCTCTTCTCGCATTCTGCAGTCCAGTCCACAGATACAGTCCATTCCATTGATACCGATGCATATGTAGTGTAGATCCTTGCTTGCGAGTACTTTGGATGAGTACTCACGGTTGCTTTGCTTCCCCTTTTCCCCTTTTTTTCTTCTTCCCGGTTGATGCAACCAGATGTCGGAGCCCAGGAGCCAGATGCCACCGTCGATGCCTACTACTACATGGAGACCGCCGACGACCAGGAGTAGTTAGGAGGCTCCCAGGCAGGAGGCCTTGCCTTTTCGATCGTTGCTGCTTTTGTGCTAGCCTTCTTGAGGCAAACTTGTCTAACTCATGTCTGTACTCAGATATTGTTGCTTCCGCTGACTCTTGTGTATTCGAGCCCTCGAGGCCCCTGGCTTGTAATACAAAGCTTGTATTATTTTAATTTGTGTCTAGAGCTGTGTTGTGATATCTTCCCGTGAGTCCTTGATCTTGATCATACACATTTGCGTGTATGATTAGTGTACGATTGAATCGAGGGCGTCACAAGTTGGTATCAGAGCCGACTGCCTGTAGGTAGCCCCCTTTCCAACTCCTTGGCCGAAGTTGAGTCTAGTCCTTGAAAAACTTTTACTAACACTGATTGTGTGGCTTACATGCCCACATCACAAATGGGTGGTATTAGCATATTTTACTCCTCGATCTTTATTCTGGGACTCTTTTCTCTCTTCTATTCGGGTTAAATGAATTTACTAACTACATTAGGTTCTCGTAACGACTTTCCCCGGAGAGCCCCTTCATTCCGGATGGTTGCCTGCTTCATGAGAAGACTTCGAAGATACTCTCCAATCTACTCCCGAGAACTTGTGTTCATTTCTTTTGCAATCCCTTAACACCGTTGAATCCTTATGGATAACTGCGTACCTCGCCGTTCATACTTCCATCCATAGTTGTTCTTGTTATTACATGATACCCGAAATTATTCTCTGACTTTCGAGAATCCTTTTTCCGACTACCTTGCAGGTCTTTTCCTCCTGAATAACCCTACGAATAATTCCTCACACTTATCGGAGATTTGTTCATCCCCAGTTGATCATATGTCTCACAAAATTCTTTGAATGCAATTCAATCTCCCAAAGATCCTCTGCAGCCTAGTGCTCCCGAAAGTCCTGTCTGCCTGCATTATGGTTAAATCCATATGTCCAACAATATTCATTACCATCCTTTGTCATTGTCATCCTGAGCCTATTGATTCATTATCTTGCGATTGCTCGCAATCATCAGTCGAACCCTGAAATTTGACCTTCCTGCTCATACGCCATTCTAGACATGAGTTGGATCTCGGCCAATCATGTTGTAATTGATTGTCCACCTAGTTCCCTTCAACTTGAACGTCGAATTATTCAGCTGTTTCTATAATCTGATGCCTTTGAATTCTTTCCCTCTTCTGATTGAGTACTAATACTCACATCAGATCCATTGAGGACCGTTGAATCCTTTGTTGGATTATTATCCGACAATGTACTTCATATTCAAAATCTCGTGCGCTCTTCCCCTGATACATATTGCCTTCGGTAAATTGTATCCTCTGCTTATTTTCAACCATGCTCTTCTATTGAGCTGATGTTACATGCTCTGGAAGTCAATGGTATATGTTCTTAAGATACCCATACGGGTTGAACCTATGTCTTCCCTAATACGTGTGAACTCGAAAGAGATGTAAGTCATACACTTCTGGTGCTTCATCGGATAAATCTTCGGCACTAGAAATTCTTCGAAAACGAGGAGCGAATGAAAGGTTATGCATTGAAGAAGTGGGAGTCGACCTTGAACCTTTGTGTTCATGCCCATGGACCCGATGTAGAACTTATCATGAAGCTGCTCGTAAAAACAATTACCCCTTGTTATAAGTTCATCTTGTATCGGTGGTTTGATCATTCACAATCATGGTTCCGACCATAGTTTCTCCTTAATTCCATTTCCCAAACAAGTTAAAATACTTGTCTCCTGCAAGTCATTTCACCTATCCAACCTCCAATTTGAACTACCTTCAAGTATTGCCTCATGTTATCTCGAGGATATTGTGTCATTGCACTACCTCTTGTGAATTCTCATTGGAATGATACTCCATCACATCATTCCTATCCTAATCGGCTATATCATTACCGAGCTAATTTTAACTGTGCTACCCGGTCCTTCTTCCCGAAGCAACTTCCGACGACGAGCTAAGCTTACGTCGATCTCCTTTATCTTATCATTTCACCTCGAAAAACAAGCTTGATTTCGAGCTTGTGTCGTATCCGTGGTTCCAATAGCCTTTCACTTCATCCTTCTTGTTGCTTGATGGCATCACTCCTCGATGGCATCTTCATAGAGCCTCTCGACAAATGCGTCATGATCAGCATCAACATTTTGACTTCTGTTGAGATGACAATTGAATTCATGGTGAGAAATACCATCCTTGACCTTCGATGATTTAAGTTATCATCGACAACCCCCTTGTCTTCTTTCCAACACATGTTTGATCATGTCTTGGTTATACCTTGGACTCCTTGCTATTCCTGCAATTGTTCCTTGAGTATTTCTTGTGATCTTCAACTCCAACCCCTACTTGGAACACCATGTTAATGCTACCTCGAAGCATGACTGAGGTATTCCGGATATCAACAAGAACATTGGAAGCACATTGTCGAATGTTTCTTGATCTATTATCCAAACACCGTTGTATGTGTAATATCATGTTTCTTCCCTCGCCCCCTTTATCTAAATGCTTTTGAACTTGCTGTCTTATCATGGATATCGTGCTCTGCTTGTCCTTGGGAAGGATATACCCCTGAAATATGCATTTAAACACATTTTCCTTTCCATTGTCTTGTTTAACCTTTCTTGCGATCTATATGATCTAAGCAAAAATAATTCCCTGCTTATGTAAACACTTCGGTGTACAACTCTGCCAGTAAGACCCTGTAACTATTGTTGATGACCTTCCGGTAACCACCGATGGACGGGGCTGGATCACTGTGGTCCCGAGAACCTT
Source organism: Aegilops tauschii subsp. strangulata (assembly GCF_002575655.3). Classification (NCBI taxonomy): domain Eukaryota; kingdom Viridiplantae; phylum Streptophyta; class Magnoliopsida; order Poales; family Poaceae; genus Aegilops; species Aegilops tauschii. The sequence goes on along the minus strand of NW_027332456.1, from coordinate 312,776 downwards.
CAAATCTTCACTTCCCCATCACCGCTCCAACGGAGTATGAGTCCCACCGAGACCGGTGTGCCGCCGTGGGAAGGAGAGGATAAGGACGCCGAAGGCCCGCCTCGCTACCGACTTGGCGGCAGCAAAGGTGGTTGATGCAGCGACACGGGCGGCCACAGAGGAGGAAGCCATTCGCGCCCGCATTGTAAAGAAGCGGTGAGCGGAGGAACACGCGCTCCCTCGCCCGAGAGTAGAATCGAGTGGTCCGTGCAATGGTCGGACTGCCACCCAAGGAGGAGAAGGACGACTGCGGCGGGTCGAACAACTCCAGCGACGAACAGATCCGGCTCGTTCCCTACTACGTCTTCAACTGGTACTTCCACGACAAGGATGGCAAGGGCGCTGGGAAGGGCAAGGATAGCCGTGGATGATCTTCTCCACCATAGCCAAGCATGTCAAATTTTGATAATCCGATAGCATGTTAGTGATGTAGTAGGCGAACGATGTGTGTAATGCATCGATATAGTTGCATGACTTTGTATGGATTTGGGGTATGGTAATTGACGTGTCCGGTTGTGAGAAGAACAAAATTAAGGCTTGACCGGCCAATGTTCACGAACGCGTACGTGGGTATTTGAGGGATCGGATTTGACAAGTCTGGCTGTATGCTCTTAACCAATCAGGAAGAAATACGATGTGAATGCACAAAAGTCGTCACATCACAACAATGTTTTACCTACAGCCGTTGTGCGACACGCACTACTTCTTGTTGTCAGCGGAGCTTAAGCGGAACGGCCACCAATAAATGCGAGAATCTTTTTTCGAACATAATACACACGCAAACACTCATATGCACGCCCATACATTCACCCCATGCACGCACACACGCACACCCTACCCCTATGAGCACCTTCGAAAGATTGAACCGAGATATCATCTTGAAATTTACGAAGTCACCGTAGTCACCTCATCATCGACGGGGGAACGTCTCCTCCCACTGCATGCGCGTCGCCGGAAATCCTGAAATAAATGCAAACACCAGAACTTGAACCCTGGTGGGTTGGGGATACCACAGTCCCTCTAACCATCCTACCACAGATTGGTTCGTGTAAACGTGAGAATCTTGAACGGGACTGATAAACGAATGTCTGTTTCGTGATAGAAAAAAAAGATGATGTGTGCTGGAGAAAGCAAACTAAGGCGCCAAAGTCAGCTACCGCACACCACTATTGAGCAGCTATGGTTTTAGCATGCTAAATGTAGGGCACCTATACAATCTTTTCTGAAAATAAACTGTGCAAGGCCGTAAGAACTAAGAACAACCAAATTATAACTTGTAAATACTTGCAAGTCTAATAATATTGAATTGGATAGGAGCTTTATGTGGTATTAAAATCTCCAAAAATCTGAAGGAGCCCAGCAGAGAAATACTTATAACACATAGCATATTTTTCAAATTTGTGATCTCCACACATGGAACACATGCTTTCAAGTTAGAGATACCAGAAGATGTGGTGAAGAACAAACATAACTCATCAATTATTCTGAATCCCATGGTCAAATCATATCATGTCAAAATTTCTTACATTTTAGACTAAAGCCCACGAAATGTTGTCCCAAGAGTATATGCAATTAGTGTGCATAACTACATGATATGAAAAATAATTCATCACCACTTCCAAATTGTAACTTAAAATTGTACTTGATCCTTATGCTTCAGTTTTATCAGTTTGGTGCTTGCGCTCTCAGCATTATCATTTGGGCCCTAGTCATGGGACTCGGCTCAATTATGTATGTAACACCCTCGTCATGGGTCCTACATTTGAGGGTGTGACCAATTTTTCTCATCTAAAGTATCTACAACTGAGATTGTATTTATCTGGTCAGGAGAATCTCCTCTCCTTGGCTTCTTTTCTCAAAGCTTCCCCTCTACTAGAAGATTTAGATATACATGTAAGTTATCATCAACCTATCCCTTACATTGTATACCTCCTATATTATCTGCTACCTATATTGCATTTTCTTCATGTGTTCTCTGCGACTGAACAAGCCACTGTACAAGAATAAAATGCTTATGTTATTCTTGATCTGTGCAGTTTCTGCGCCACGCCTTTCCGCAGAATGATTATAAGAAGTTATCTATCAGGAGCCTTCCTCCGTGTCGCCACAATCATCTAAACAGAGTGGTCATCACAGGGTTCCACGGGCCCGGGTTGAGATTCAACTTGTAGCTTATGTTGCAGACAACTCCACCAGGCTTGAGGCCTTGGTCATAGATCCAGCCATGAGAGGTGTGGATAGGAATATGCTTACTTTAACGCCTGAGGGAAGAGCGATGTTCTGGGATCACGCCCGTGAGAATGCTAATAAGTACCATGCCAGGAGAGTCGCGCTGGGTGCACGGTTTGATGTTCTGTGATGATGATTGAATGTTGTAGATGAGGTTGCAATGATGCATTACTGTGTAGGGGCTTGGTTTTAGGGATAATTCTACTCCCTCCTGTTCACACACGAACACGTCACCATGTACCCTCGACACTGGGGGTGATGCACCGCATATCACGTCGAAGGAGACCCGACCGGAAGCGCGGTACGCAGGCAATCCGACCGGTGCTTTTGAGGACCCGAAACCCCACACGCCCGAGAGGGACCCCATCTGGACGTGCGGTTGCTATGGGCTGCCCTAGGTCGACCTGATCGCCCCTAGGGCCTCGAGGTTCGCTGCCCTGCAATGAAGAAGAACGAGAAGCAAGATACAAGGGAGGGGATAAAGATAGATGAACACGAAAAAGTAGTAGATTTGTTTGTTCGATTGTGTGTTGTTCAATCGGCTGTCACCCCTCATGTATATAACAGGCGGCTGGACTTCCCGTGAAAGGAAAAGTTAGAATTCACGTCCAAAACCATAATTTGGGTCCAAATCGGATTGTTTGATCCGAACTTTCCAAAACAGTTCGGTCTAAAAATTGGCTGCACCTTGCGGGTCATTTTTCGGTAGTAAACGACCTTATATAAAAATAACATAAGAAGCAAATTTAACCATTTCGACGAGACGAACAACTTTCATGTTAAACATTTTTCGATTCGAGGTCACCTTCAGGGCTGAATCGCTCGTGCAAAACAGACTATTACTCGCGCTACCCATCAGACATCAGCTATATGGATGTCTGATGGGGCCCGCCACTTTTGGCTCATGACAGGGTCGCACTCAGGTGACTCTAACTTTTACATACGACCTCGGATTGAAATGATTTTTATATAAAAATCGACCATTTAGACGAGATGAAGACAATTCGAGTAGAACGTTTTCTCATTTGAGGATGTCCTTGAGGCATAATCAGCCGAACAGTGCTCTGGATACAAAATCTCAGTATTTCAAACACAACTTTGGCCTTCGAGATGAGATCGGATGGCGATGTCCCAAACTTCAAAGATGTTGATATCGACAATACGAAACTTTTTCATGCAGATTGCTTCATTTGATACCATCTTAATTGCATTTGTACCATGCCAAAATCTGATGTCAACACACCCCTCTGTTTTTCGGCAAAGCTTGAATGCCGATAAATAATTTGCACCGCGTTTGTTCTAAGGACGATGTCAGCACTCCATCGGCTATTTGTATGTGCTTAGGGAGATAAGTATATATCGGCCATCTATATGCTTAGCGCGATAACTATATATAGGGCATTTCCCATTGCTTACTTGAACTTTGTTGATGCGAACTTGGGTGGAATTTCTTCAACTCATTGCTTAGTTTTCAAACACTCGAAAAGAATACCATCAATAGTCCGACAATAAAATTTCATATACCAATGTGCATCACAAAGTCTTTCACCAAACCATCTTGTCCACCCCGTTGCTAGGATCTTACAGATAATCAATAATGAGCTTTCTTTCGTCTGCATAAAAATTTCATTAGTGGCCGAAGTGGTGGGCTTCTATTCGGCCATGCCTATGTTGAAGAGACTAAGCATCACCTATTGATAGATATGCAATACACCATGATCAACATAGTACTCAGATGCTTGCTGTGTCAACTCATTTTAATTATCATGTCTAGATATATGACCAATTTGAAAGCAATCTAAGGAGAATATTACATCTAAACATGATTCAAGATAAATTATAAGTGATTCGTCAAAACATTGATAACTCTTGGATATTTGTTGCACTACTCATAACAAATCACCGAATGCCTGGATATGTGTAGCACCTATGGCAACCAAAGGCTCCCAAACCAAATAACATTGGATATTCAGCTTTGATTATTGTGCAAAATATACTTTAAGCGGCATGAGGCTTCACAAATAGCACCATAAAGAGATATATAAACAACACCAACACCTTGGCCATTGTTATGAATTCAACCATCAAAAAGTAATCTCCATAATACTAGAGAGACAAGGCTAATATCAACATTATGCATGTCGTAAATCCGATGCTCAATAATAAAACCAACAATGATTTGGCCTCTCATAGACTTGAAAGATATGTAGGCCAAATCATATTAAATCAAAGCATAAGCCCAGTCACCAATTTTTCTATGAATTGGCCCATGCAACATATTTTGAATGGCATCAATCATAATTCCTCATCTTCATGCAGGAATAATATCTGTATACGTATAAGTGTCAAACGCGTACCTTGTCTCGCTCTTCAATTGAACTAAGGATGATGTTAGGATACTACACCAGTCATGCTTTGACATATTCTTAGGGCGATAGATAAATATCGGCCATTAACATAAGGTCCATGTAAATTTCATCCACCAAAGCACGTATAGCTGAAATAAACAAATTAATAGACAAATCAAATATTTTGGCCCTTTGGATCAGCAACAAACTTGTAGCTTCAAATGTATAGTGATTTGGTAATACCCTTTCATGATATAAGAAATTATATTGCATCCATGGATCTAAATAAGCCCATGGAGGGTAACCGATCATACCAGGGGATGAAAAATACATCAATGTCATGTTTGACGAATATGGATGATGTGCTAACCAAACATTTTGATGGGGTGATGGAAACCTTCGGCTAAATTCTTTACTGCTTTCATTCTTCTCCTTTTTCATTTTTATAACACTTGTTGCAAACTTGTAATAGAAGGTTGCACGTCATTTTTATTTTGACTGCTCCTCTTGGGAACCTATGCCATGTTCTTATTTTTTAGCTCTTGTGCACTAAGCTTTTGTAATTCCTTCTTTTTGCAATACGATAAGCCGAGTGGGCGGCTCGGCTGTGATTTTGTTTCAAGAAATGGTAACTCTTTTTTGGCCTCTACGCACAGCCGAGGTCGGAAAATCTTTCGGTTCCACTTGCGCTTAGGCTTGTTTTGCTCATCAACTCGGTCCATACAACCGAGCTCAGTGATCTTACATGCCTCTGGATCGGCATGAGTTGAATCCTTCTGAGAAACAAAACTCTCGTCCTCCTCTGACTCGGCGGGAGAGGGCGCAAGATCCTCACAAAAACTCTGAAACTTCTTTATTCAACGCTGCCATTGTCGTCGCCGAAGCCAAGACGATGAACGATCAAAAAACCTAAGCTATTGGGGCCTAAAACCTAAATGTATATGATCCACACGCGTGGACCCGACGACCCCTGATACGTCTCCATCGTATCTATAAATTTTGATTGTTTCATGCCAATATTATACAAATTTCACATATTTTTGGCAACATTTCATATGATTTATTGGGCTAACCTATTATACAAATTTCACATATTTTTGGCAACATTTTATACGTTTTTTGCATGTTTTTTTTCACAAAATATCCATATCAAACGAAGTCCAAATGCAATAAATTTTATGGACAATTATTTTGGAATATAATGTGATTTTTGGGAGGTGGAATCAACGCAAATGGAGGCCCACAGAGACCACAAGACACCAGGGCGCGCCCCAGGCCCCTGGGGCATGGTGGTGGGTTGTGCCCTCCTCGAATGTCGGTTGGAGCTCTACTTCTGGCGCAAGGAAGCTTATATTCGGAAAAAATCATGTTAAAATCTGAGCGCAATCGGAGTTACGGATCTCCTGGAATATAAGAAACAGTTTTCGGCCATATCTGGGAGCAAGAAACAGAAGAGAACAGAAAGGGAGATCCAATCTCCCGCCGCCATGGAGGCCATGGACCAGAGGGGGAACTCTCCTCCCATCTAGGGGGAGGCCAAGGAAGAAGAATAAGGAGGGGGGCTCTCTCCCCCTCTCTCCCGGTGGCGCCGGAGTGCCACCGGGGCAAGGATCGTGACGGCGATCTACACCAACAATCTTGCTAAGGTGAACACCAACTCTCACCCCCTCGATGCAACAGTGTAACACCCCTTCTCCCCGCTGTAATCTCTACTTAAACATGGTGCTCAACTGCAAATATTATTTCCCAATGATATTTGGCTATCCTACGATGTTTGAGTAGATCTGTTTTGTCCTGTGGGTTAATCGTGATCTTGGTTGGTATGATTGTACATTTTATTTATGGTGTTGTCCTATGGTGCCCTCCGTGTCGCGCAAACGGAGGGATCCTCGCTGTAGGGTGTTGCAATATGCTCATGGTTCGCTTATGGTGGATTGCGAGAGTTAGAGAAGGTTAAACCCGAGTAAGTGGGTTATGGCGTATGGGAGTAAAGAGGACTTGATACGTAATGCTATGGTTGGGTTTCATGGCCTTAATGATCTTTAGTAGTTGCGGATGCTTACTAGGGGTCCAATCATAAGTGCATATGATCCAGGTAGAGAAAGTATGTTAGCTCATGCCTTTCCCTTAAATAAAATTACAAGAATGATTACCGGTACTTGTTATCGATTGCCTAGGGACAAATGACTTTCTTTTTGACAAAAGCTATCCACTTTTATTGTCTTGCAATTTACTCGTAATTTTATTCTCGCAAAGTACTCGTAGTTTTATTCTTGCAAAATAGTTTTATACTTGTTCTAGGTAAAGCAACCGTTAAGTGTGCGTAGAGTTGCATCGGTGGTCGATAGAACTTGAGGGAATATTTGTTCTACCTTTAGCTCCTCGTTGGGTTTGACACTCTTATTTATCGAAGAAGGCTACAAACGATCCCCTATACTAGTGGGTTATCAAGACTTTTTTCTGGCGCCGCTGCCGGGGAGCAATAGCGTGGGGTGAATATTCTCGCATGTGCTTGTTTGCTTTATCACTAAGTAGTTTTTATTTTCCGTTCTAAGTCGTTCTCTATCTTTAGTTATGAATATGGAACACGAAACACCAAAAAAATTAGTTGTACTTGCTACTCATGAAGATGGGGAACCTCCTAAAACCCTAGATGCTCGTTATGTGAAAGATATTATGCACCACTTTGATAATCCTGAGAAAACCCCGTTCAACTTGATACTGGGAGACGCGTTGGATCAATGTGAATACTTTAGGGATTATCGCTTGACACAAAAAGTGCAACTCTTATGGGATCAAATTCATATGTTGCAATGGTATGCTTGGAATCTAAGCTCTAGATATGATTATACTTGTTGCTCTAGGATGACGGCTCCAGACCTTCCCTTTTCATGCAAATTTAACAATAATGAAACCTTAGCTTCTTATGCTAATGGTAGATATGATTACTATGATGTGGAACAAATAGAAGAATTTGTTGCTTTAAGGGTGCTTATGAAATTGAATCTCTGTTTGAAAAGTATGAAGATTATGATGATTCTGTTTATAGACGTGAAAATTTTGCCATCCTTAAATATTGCTATGAAAATTACAAATACAATGTTCATATTGATGCGTTTATTGAGAAAGTCTCCGCTGTCCAAAAAGAGAATAATATTTTGCAGGAAACTATGGAAGAAGACATAGATGAAACTGTGAGCTCAATAGATGAAAAAGATGGTGATGAGAGCGAAGCACAAAAGGAGGAAGAGCGGATTGATCACCCGTGTCCACCTTTTAATGAGAGTAACTCTTCAACTCATACATTGTTTAATTTCTCTTCGTGCTTACCGAAGGATGAATGCTATCATAATTGGTATGATCCCGTTGATTCATTTGAAATATCCCTTTTTGATGAACTTGATGCTTGCTATGCTTGTGACCAATATGCCAATATGAATTATGCATATGGAGATGAACTTTCTATAGTTCCTTATGTTAAGAATGAAATTGTTGTATTGCACCCACACAAGATAATCCTATTATCTTTTTGAATTCTCCAAACTACACTATATCGAAGAAGTTTGCACTTATTAAGGATTACATTGATAGGTTGCCTTTTACCGTTGCACATGATGATTTTGATGAATATAATATGCATGTGCTTACTGCTCCTACTTGCAATTATTGTGAGAGAGGAACTACATCTTCACCTCTCTATGTTTCCAACATGATAAAATTACAAGAAACTAGCTATATTATGTATTGGCCTTTACTTGATGTACATGAATGATAACCCACAAGTATAGGGGATCGCAACAGTTTTTGAGGGTAGAGTATTCAACCCAAATTTATTGATTCGACACAAGGGGAGCCAAAGAATATTCTCAAGTATTAGCAGTTGAGTTGTCAATTCAACCACACCTGAAAGACTTAATATCTGCAGCAAAGTATTTAGTAGCAAAGTAGTACGGAAGTAACGGTAACGGTGGCAAAAGTAACAGTAGCAGTTTTTGTAGCAATCGTAAAAGTGGCAACGGAAAAGTAATTAAGCAGAGATCAATATGTGAAAAGCTCGTAGGCAATGGATCAATGATGGATAATTATGTCGGATGCGATTCCTCATGCCACAGTTATAACATAGGGTGACATAGAACTAGCTCCAGTTCATCAATGTAATGTAGGCATGTATTCCGAATATAGTCATACGTGCCTATGGAAAATAACTTGCATGACATGTTTTGTCCTACCCTCCCGTGGCAGCGGGGTCCTATTGGAAACTAAGGGATATTAAGGCCTACTTTTAATAGAGTACCGGACCAAAGCATTAACACTTAGTGAATACATGAACTCCTCAAACTACAGTCATCACCGAGAGTGGTCCCGATTATTGTCACTTCGGGGTTGTCGGATCATAACACATAGTAGGTGACTATCGACTTGCAAGATAGGATCAAGAACTCACATATATTCATGAAAACATAATAGGTTCAGATCTGAAATCATGGCACTCGGGCCCTAGTGACAAGCATTAAGCATAGCAAAGTCATAGCAACATCAATCTTAGAACATAATGGATACTAGGGATCAAACCCTAACAAAACTAACTCGATTACATGGTAAATCTCATCCAACCCATCACCGTTAAGCAAGCCTACAATGGGATTAATCACGCACCGTGGTGAGCATCATGAAATTGGTGATGGAGGATGGTTGATGATGATGTTGGCGACGGATTCCCCTCTCCGGAGCCCCGAACGGACACCAGATCAGCCCTCCCAAGGAAGATTAGGGCTTGGCGGTGGCTCCGTATCGTAAAACATGATGAATCCTTCTCCCTGATTTTTTTCTCCCCGAACGTGAATATATGGAGTTGGAGTTGAGGTCGGTGGAGCTCCAGGGGGCCCATGAGGCAGGGGGCACGCCCAGGGGGGTAGGCGCGCCCCCACCCTCGTGGCCAGGGTGTGGGCCCCCTTCGGTTGATTATTTCGCCAGTATTTTTTATTAATTCCTAAATGTGTCTCCGTGAAGTTTCAGGTCATTCCGAGAACTTTTATTTCTGCACAAAAATAACACCATGGCGAAAACAGCATCAGTCCGGGTTAGTTCCATTCAAGTCATGCAAGTTAGAGTCCAAAACAATAGCAAAAGTGTTTGGAAAAGTAGATACGTTGGAGACGTATCAACTCCCCCAAGCTTAAACCTTTGCTTGTCCTCAAGCAATTCAGTTGACAAACTGAAAGTGATAAAGAAAAACTTTTACAAACTCTGTTTGCTCTCGTTGTTGCAAATATGTAAAGCCAGCATTCAAGTTTTCAGCAAAGATTATGAACTAACCATATTCACAATAACATTTAGGTCTCATGTTTACTCATATCAATGGCATAATCAACTAGCGAGCAATAATAATAAATCTCGGATGACAACACTTTCTCAAAACAATCATAACAAGATATAACAAGATGGTAATGATATAACAAGATGGTATCTCGCTAGCCCTTTCTGAGACCGCAAAACATAAATGCAGAGCACCTCTGAAGATCAAGTACTGACTAAACATTGTAATTCATGGTAAAAGAGATCCAGTCATAGTCATACTCAATGTAAATTAATAGCAATGCATGAAAATTACAGTTGTGCTCTCCAACTGGTGCTTTATAATAAGAAGATGATGACTCAACATAAAAGTAAATAGATAGGCCCTTCGCAGAGGGAAGCAGGGATTTGCACAGGTGTCAGAGCTCGAGTTTTGAAATAGAGATAAATAATATTTTGGGTGGTATACTTTCATTGTCAACATAACAACCAAGAGATCTCGATATCTTCCATGCTACACACATTATAGGCGGTTCCCAAACAGAATAGTAAAGTTTATACTCCCCCACCACCAACAAGCATCGATCCATGTCTTGCCCGAAACAATGGGTGCCTCCAACTAACAACAATCCTGGGGGAGTTTTGTTTGCAATTATTTTCATTTGATTTGACCATGGGACTGGGCATCCCGGTTACCAGCCATTTTCTCGTGAATGATGGGCGGAGTCCACTCATCGTGAGAATAACCCACCTAGCATGGAAGATATAGACAGCCCTAGTTGATACATGAGCTATTCGAGCATACAAAATAGAATTTCATTTGAAGGTTTAGAGTTTGGCACATACAAATTTACTTGGAACGGCAGGTAAATACCGCATATAGGAAGGTATGGTGCACTCATATGGAATAACTTTCGGGTTTATGGAAGTGGATGCACAAGCAGTATTCCCGCTTAGTACAAGTGAAGGCTAGAAAGAGACTGGGAAGCGACCAACTAGAGAGTGACAACAATCATGAACATGCATTAAGATTAATAAACAATGAGTGCAAGCATGAGTAGGATATAAATCACCATGAACATAAATATCGTGGAGGCTATGTTGATTTTGTTTCAACTACATGCGTGAACATGTGTCAAGTCAAGCCACTCGAATCGTTCAAAGGAGGATACCACCCTATCATACCACATCACAACCATTTTAATAGCATGTTGGCACGCAAGGTAAACCATTATAAACTCCTAGCTAAATAGGCTGAATCGGGAATGATGAACTAATCATTTTTACAAAACAAGATAGGTCGAGTTCATACCAGCTTCTCTCATCTCAATAAGTCCATCATATATCGTCATTATTGCCTTTCACTCGCACGACCGAACAGTGTGGATAATAATAATAGTGCACGTGCATTGGACTAAGCTAGAATCTGCAAGCATTTAATACAAAGGAGAAGACAAGGTAATATGGGCTCTTTGTTAAATCAACAATAATGCATATGAGAGCCACTCAACATTTTCATCATGGTATTCTCCTCTCGACCCCCGAAGAAAAGCAATGAAATAAAATTATTTACACGGGAAAGCTCCCAACAAGCAAAAGAAGAACGAGAAATCTTTTTGGGTTTTCTTTTAATTACTACTACTAAAAGCATGGAAAGTAAACTAGCTAAAAGCTACAACTAATTTTTTTGGTTTTTCTTAAGTTTTTTCAAACACACAAGAAGAAGGCTTAGAAAAGAAAATAAACTAGCATGGATAGTACAATGAAAAAGTATAAGCACCGATAACTAGAATAAGTGTGTTAACATGAATGTAATGCCGGTGAGAAATACGTACTCCCCCAAGCTTAGGCTTTTGGCCTAAGTTGGTCTATGGCCACTGCTGGCCTAGCGGATATCCAAAGTCGTAGTTGGGGTTATACTGAGATGCAGCAACTACTTCCTGAAGAGCTGCAGCTCGGAGGCGAGCTGCCTCCGTCCTCCTCTCATACTCGTTCGCCTCCTCCCTGGTTGTAACATATCTCCTTTTTGCCTGAAATTAAAAGAAAGTAGGAGCAGGGAGAGCAACATGGACCGTACGTCGTCTGTCAAAGATTAGTCGGTACTGGAGGAACTGTTCATTCCTCTCAAGGAACTGATGGCGAACCATAGCACTATAATCTAGATAAGCAGGAGGCAACTCCATATGATTTCCATGTATGGGTACACCAAGATAATTAGCTACACGAGTTGCATAAATTCCACCAAACAAATCTCCACTTGTACCGTTAAGATGCAACCTTCATGCAACAATGGCCCCCAAGTTATATTTTTTTATCACCTAATACCGCACTCTTGAGGACACTAAGATCTGGAACGCACATGTGACAAGCCTCATCTTTACTGTTAATGCATCTACCTATAAAGAGAGCAAAATAATGTATGGAAGGGAAATGAATGCTCCCTATGGTAGCTTGTGTGATTTCTCTAGATTCCCCCATAGTGATGCTAGCAAGAAAGTCATTATATTCAGATTTGCGAGGTTCACTGACATTACCCCACTGCGGGAGTTTACAAGCAGTATTAAAATATTCTAAGTCCATGGTATATGATTTATCATAAATGTCGTGGTTTTGTCACGGCAGATGTCCTTAGTGTCAGGACTTAGTCGCGAGGCCAGCGCATCTATGTGGTAGCTTGAGAGGGGTTGAGCGGAATCGAGAGACGCAACACAAGACAAGGATTTAGACAGCTTCGGGCCCCGGGAAACATCATCCGGTAACAACCCTACATGTTGTTTGAGGCTAGGTCTCATTATGATCACGAGAGAGTCGCCGGTAAACCGGCTCTTTGTGTCTAGCCCTAGAGATTGTTTCTTCTTACTTCTTCCTCTTTGGGGAACCCTGCCCCTCCTTATATATGTTGAAGGGGCGGGTTACATGACTAGTCCTAGTAGGATTAGGATTACTCTATTACAAGTGGAGTCCTAGTCTTGCTTCCCTTATAAGGGAATATTCCTTATGCATTTCCTTGTAAACCGGCCCACCATAGTATGAACCGGCCTTCCATAAACCGCCGTCTGGGCCATCGGGTCTTGTCGTTCCTCTGACCCGTTCGCCAGGTCACCCATGAGTCGCCAGGCTCGGGCGGGTCACTTAGTGAATCGCCAACTCCGGCCGGGTTACCAGTGATTCTTAATGTTCAGGCAGGTTGCTTGTAAACCGTCTGGTCAAGGCAGGTCGCCAGTGAATCGCCAAGTGTCAACCGGGTCTCAAGTAAACCGCCAAGTCCGGCCGGGTTATACCGCGGGGTATATCCCCGACATTAGCCCCCAGTTTAATTTCGATTTATCCATGTTAAACTGATCTGCAATATAAACACAAGAACAAATTTGGCGGATTGTGCTCCGGGTTAAATATTCTTATAAACCGGCACTTGATCATCCTTAAGTCCTTGTCATTTCTTCCTTCTGAAAAATACAAGTCAATATACCAGCTACATAATCAATTTGCTTGCAGAAGATATTTTGTAAATAAAGAATCCATTTGAATCGGCCTTCAATGCTCTGATTTGACAAAAATATTGGTCTTCAAATATTCAACTGATATCAGCCGGTTTGAAAATGTAGAACTTGCCGGTCTATCATTGCTAAAATTGCCGGGTTATAAAAACTGATAATTCCGGGTCATGATTGTTGCCAACGCCGGTTCATGATTATTGATGACGCCGAGTTATGATTGTTGCAGACACCGGGTCATAATGATTGGTGACGCCGGGTCAATAATTGTTGTTGACACCGGGTCATAATGGTTGCAGACACCGAGTCAATCTGGTTAGCTCCAAACTGAAAATTTGAAAGATATTTCTCCCTTATATCCATATTACCTGTAGCCCCCAAGTCTTGAACAGAACAAAGTGATGATTTGAGACTTGTTTCCATATAATTACTGCCACTTTGAAGAAATCCATGTTGTTCATCTCAGTCACTAGTAAAAACTGAATACTCCATATATGTAGCCCCCAAGTGCCGGGTTGTCATGCTTGCAGCAACCTGGAATTGTAATTGCCTTATACTCATAAAAACTTCAACCAGTGTAGCCCCCAAGGGCCGGGTCATTATGCAATAATGAGCAGGGACTTTGTAAATATAATCATGTAGATTTGAGCAGTGATGTGTAGCCCCCAAGAGCCGGCTCATTAAGGTAATACTGAGCTGGGACTTGATATACACTTCAATGAAAATAACATCTTATAATGTAGCCTCCATCGTATGGCCTTAATTTTGATAGGAGCAATTGGTAGCCCCCAAGGGCCGGCTCATTATGATATGATGAGTCGGGTCTTCAATAAGATGAGCAAAAAATGACTTTGCATTAGCCCCCAAGTGTCATGGTGCATGCCTGCGGCTACATGAGACTTGCATATTTGATATAATCTCAACTTTGAATAATGTAGCCCCCAAGTGTCGGGTCGTAAGCCTGCAGCAACTCGGGACTATTCCTTCAATTGTAGAATAAATCATATTCATTGATAATATAATAGCCATTGCGCTAAAGCGACTTTGAAAACCTTAATCATAATACTGGTTATTAATAACCATAATAAAATGCAGCCATGTTGGCTATTTGAAGATTTGAATAATATAACCCAATGATTTATAAGTGCATGATTCCAATGGCACAATCCAAATATATACTGGCGACTTATAATCCCAAGCCAGTCCGGGTTAATAAACACTGGATAATTTATCGTTATACTAGCGATTTATAGCCGAAAGTCAGGCCGGGTTAATAAACGCCGGTGATTTATAATCATGCTTTATTCAACCTGTTTCTGCATACAACAAGTTTAAAGTGTCCTGGCGGCTTACCGCCGGACGGGTCATAATGCCCAACATATAACCCGGGTTTATAACCAAGGCTGCACTTAAGAATAATCAAATATGAAAGATATCATACCTGTGACATTGAATCACATCGTTGGTTTACCAACTTTTTGTAGTAAGGGTGATAACCCAAATTTTGAGTACTGATAACTCCTCCCATATTGTGCCGGTTTATGATAAAACCGTTCCGGGTTGAGATAAACACCGGTTTATCCATATTCATTCCTGGCGACTCATAGTCGAAACCAGACCGGGTTAATAGTCTCCGGATTATAACTGATCATATACTGACAACTTGTAGTTGAAAGTCAAGCCGGGTTTAATGAATGCCGGTTTACCAAAACATTATAAATCTCATCAAAGGAGAAAAAACTTGGCAAATAAAAGCAGATGAAAACTTGTAGTCGAGGCTTTTCACGGGCTGCCAGGCCCCAAATTCGAGGCTTTTCATGGGCTGCCAGGCCACTGAGTTAAACCATTTTACAAAGCCTTTTAAGATGGTCCTCAATCCTTAACCAATCGTCGTTTAACTTGACAACTTTAGGGTCTTATCAGAGTAACTTGTCAAAGTTCGACGGGTCATACTAGGTTTACCTGGGAGAGTGACTTACTTAAAAAGGCAAGCTAACCCGGGGTTTTAGGTGTATACACCAGGCTTCCAAGCCGTGGCTTGATAGCCTATTACAAGTGTAGATTCTTTGTTCATTGTGACAACAAAGAATCCCCAAGTAACATTTTGAGCTGTGCTCAGTGGGTGCCTATGTTTGAGTTGTTCTTTTGCAACACTCTCTTTGGCCCCGAAGTAGTTTTCTGGTGTAGCTATGGTTCGGACACAACCAAGCCCTCAAGTAATTTTCCTGGTGGCCTTGCGCCGATCAAGAGGTGTAGCTTATGATTCGAATACGACCAAGCCCCCAAGTGATTCTTCATATATGACTTTATAAGCCGGATCAATGAGCAAACAGGACGCCGCTTTATAACATAAGCCCCCACATGATTAATAACATGATAAGCCAATAATGCAGGATACACATGTTTGAACCGCGCATCATGGCAGCAGGTCCTCTTCGGCAACCTTTAACTTTTTGCAAGAGATAAATTCTTCTTGAACCGGGATTTTGAACCGGATATTGAGATCTTCAGAGCTTTGTGGGAGAACAGATTTCCCTTGAGCCGGATTTTAAACCGGAATCCTCTCTGATGACCCGGAACTTCTTCATTGCGCCGGGATTTTGTAACTGTTATATACTTTCTAAGCCGGAAATTTTCTGACAGCCTTTTAAATTTTCATCAATATAACAGTAGCCTCCGGGACCGGGTTATCTTTCCCTCCATCATCCTGGGGTTCTTAAATTTGCTGAAACTGGGAAGATTTGCTGAGTCATGTCATCGTAGCCCCCGAATCTCAAAGGTGACTCGAGGAGTTGGCTTGAGACTCTCCATATTTGACCGTGATATAAACCGGCATAACATGTATATCATTGGTGTTGATAGCATGATGTGAATCCACAGAAGGTTGAGGTGACTGCGGCGGGTTATAAATGATCCCATATGAGTCGTGTCAGCAACTCGGCCAATGGTTCCTTCCAACTGGCTATTTGAAGTTAACCAAACTCTAGTGGCGGCGACTTGTGCGCCTGCCCATTGGGCCACCCAGTGCAGACGGCGGTTGATAGTATATGATAATTTGCCTCCATTTTGTTTGAAAGAAAACCGGGCTACCCAAGCTGTGGCTTTCTCATACTCAATAAACAGCTCATGCAGACAGGTGCGGACTGGTATGTTTGATGTAGACCAGGCCGCGAGAGACGGACAGCAAAGACGACCGTAGCATCAGAGAGAGCTTGTACAGATGAGTCGGCCGCGGCATTGTAAGCCGGTGCGGACGGGGAAAATCGGCACCGGTGTCGTAAACCGGCACGGACGGGCGAGTCAATCGCGTCGTGTTGATGTAGCAGGGGCGACGACCTGCGTACGTGCTCGTCGAGCTGCACGGCATGGACAAGTGCTAGTGCAAAAATAATGTTGATGCACGCCCCTTGTGCGACACCTTTGTAATAAACAATAATCCTGCAAAAAAATATCACAGACCGGAGTAATTGTTCTTTGATAAAAACAATATGCACTAAAAATAAATAGACAAGATAGCACCTGGTATTTTTTGTCGGATGATCACGGATGCTGGACGTGCTTGGATCAAAAATAACCGGACAGATGCACGTCTAATGTATCACTGAGCACCCACGTCGCTGGATAATATCAAGTTGCAGACTGAACCGTGTGTGAAGGTACTGTAGGTGCATGGAAAGTGAATATTATATGCATGTGATTAGCACTCTAGCCGCACAATCCATGCACATAGCAAGTTCTCCACTTCTTCTCTCTTATCTGTTTCTGCCTTCCCTTTTTTGAAAAAACAATTGCAGTAAGAGTGTGCGGGGTGAAACAGCGCTTTAGCATGGCGCAGGGCAGAAACGGTAGGGGCCCGACGACTTCTGCACGGGGCGGTCTTGAGACGGCAGAGAGCCGTGGTCAGTGTTTGACCCGCCATTGAAGATGCGGTTCGACGGCGGTTTGTGCACTGCGGGTGACTTGGCAACGAAGCAGAGTCCGGGTCCAAGTGATGCAGTAGCTTGAAGCGGCTCAGAGGTGGCTCGACGAGGTGAGCCATGGCGCAGAGGCGGGTGCCAGTTTAACCCGGTTCAGTAGGCAACCTAGGCACAACCGCAGCCGGCAGCTTGCGGTGTTAATATCTTGATGCAGAGGACGAGTCTCGAGCTAATGGCCTGAGACCGTACAGCAGAGTTGAACAGCGGAGATAATCCGGAGGTGAGCGCGAGGCCGAGGTATGAACCGGCAGGCGCTCCAAGTGTAAGATAACCAGAGCAGGCGCGGGTATGGCCCGGCGAAGCAGGTGCGTGCGTTGGAGGTCGATGACTCCATGGAGAGGGAGCAAAGCTGTGGTGACGACTTGGGATGGAGACGGAGACCGAGTCCCCGACTTGCCGGCGCTGAGCACTCTGCAACTTTTGCTTTGTAGTTTTGGAAACTGGAGATTAATCCGTTCTTGCAGCGAGGCGATTTAATCAGGGCGGCCCGTGAGCCGGTGGCGAAGCGATGACGCGGCGCAGCTAACTGTCGATCATTGACGGCGTATGCACGTGGAAAGAGTTAGGCCGGGTTACAGAAGGAGTGCGCAGCTATCGCAAGCCATGAACCGGTGGGCGCGGGTCATTGCGGAGATATTGGGCGGCGACTTGACGCGTCGGGCGGCTCGTTGGCGACCCAGGGCGGTTTCTGGTGAAATCGGCGGAGGTGGCGATTTGTGGGCAGTGGCTTGGCGTAGGGCCATGGCGGTTTATGGAAGTGGAACAGAGCGGCAACTCGGGGGCGCCGGTTTGGAACAGCGCACGGGAGGCCAAGTATTCGAAATTGTCGTGGAAGAAACGGCTCGACAGCGGTTTTGACGCCGCGGGCGACTCGTCAATGGAGCAGGAACGTCCACAACCCGGATCCAGACCCGTGCTCATCTTCTCGCTGAAGGAACCGGCAGCGGCGATTCGAACGACGACGGCTCTGCCGCGGGCGACTTGGCTGCGCCGGGCATCGGCGGAGCAGAACCGGCGATAGCAGCTCAGGACGACTCGGAGCAAGGCCCTTCTGGCGAAAAGTGACACCAAGACGGAGACTGGCCGATTTGTAAAGTTGGTATACTAAAACTTTGACCTTCAGGGACATATGACTCTCCTGATGTCTTCAAAATCCCACACAGCATTTTGCTAATGGATCTTCAAGATGGAGTAATCTGAACACAGAGCAAATCTGACAAGTCCTTGAACCGATTGGACGTGGCCGCACTTTATAAAAATTCCATTGGTGTTGGTGACTTTGGCGGCTCGCAGCAGACATGGGCGGCTCTAACCAGAGCAAGACACGGCCATGGCTGTAGATGAGACGGGGCCCACGGCAGAAGCGAGGCGGCCGGCGGTTTGTCCAAGGCAGCACACAACAAGGCGGTTCATGGTGTGGCCGATTCAGCAGGGGCAAGGCGAACGCCGACTACTCGATGTGTGGCCGTAGGGAACGGTCGACCCAGAGGCATAGGCATACCGGGCGGCTCAGCAACCATCGCAGATGAGCGCTAGCGGACGCGGTTTGCCGGTCGCGGTAGTGGAGTGAGCGCGGGGTCGTCTTGATCCGGAGGTCATCGCGGCGAGGACGGTTCATGCTCAGAACGGCAGCGGAGGCGGGTGCCTTGAAACGTAGACGCAGGCGCGGTCAATGGCCGAGTCTGGGTCAAGGCCAGCTCTATTTCCGGCTCGTGGTCACCCACGTAGTGATTTTCTTCCATATTTCTTAAATCGGTCTCCTAGTAGCTTCCGTGCGTGCATCAATCGGAGCTGATCAAAGGAAAGAACTGGTTTTGGCTTCAAATCACGTACAAGTCAAAGATGCCCACCATGTACTCTTGAACGTGGAACAGTGGAAAACTTGAAACGACTGCAACACTTCTCTGGTGGGATACGCTTTCTTCGGCAACTTGTGATTACCATGGTCGTACAACACGTAACCCTAGAATCTACCGTCACCAAAAACTTTTGTTTCCGACTCGGCGAATCATCATAGCCGCACATCATGCAACCCTAAAATCTCAGTCTCAATTTCAATCTTGTACACGCTTGCTCGTCCATGACCTAAATCCTTCCGCGCCGACTTTTCTTTATCTGGAAAATTGCGAACTTCTCGAACCCTAGGAAGGATCCCTCCAAGAACTCAACACCACCGTGCGCGGGACCCACGGTGGGAGCCAATTGTCGTGGTTTTGTCACGGCAGATGTCCTTAGTGTCAGGACTTAGTCGCGAGGCCAACGCATCTATGTGGTAGCTTGAGAGGGGTTGAGCGGAATCGAGAGACGCAACACAAGACAAGGATTTAGACAGCTTTGGGCCCCGGGAAACATCATCCGGTAACAACCCTACATGTTGTTTGAGGCTAGGTCTCATTATGATCACGAGAGAGTCGCCGGTAAACTGGCTCTTTGTGTCTAGCCCTAGAGATTGTTTCTTCTTACTTCTTCCTCTTTGGGGAGCCCTGCCCCTCCTTATATATGTTGAAGGGGCGGGTTACATGACTAGTCCTAGTAGGATTAGGATTACTCTATTACAAGTGGATTCCTAGTCTTGCTTCCCTTATAAGGGAATATTCCTTATGCATTTCCTTGTAAACCGGCCCACCATAGTATGAACCGGCCTTCCATAAACCGCCTTCTGGGCCATCGGGTCTTGTCGTTCCTCTGACCCGCTCGCCGGGTCACCCATGAGTCGCTAGGCTCAGGCGGGTCACTTAGTGAATCGCCAAGTCAGGCCGGGTAACCAGTGAGTCTTAATGTTTAGGCAGGTCGCTTGTAAACCGTCTGGTCAAGGCAGGTCGCCAGTGAATCGCCAAGTGTCAACCGGGTCTCAAGTAAACCGCCAAGTCCTGTCGGGTTATACCGCGGGGTATATCCCCGACAATAAAGATCAAATAAAACAGTGTGAGAATTACGCGAGGATGTAAATTTAAATCTCCTCAGAAAGGAATCAGTTAGGTAGTGGTATTGTAGGCACTTATCTGACACGAAGTCCTCAAGATCAGCATTACACACATACACGTCAAATTCATCCTTAATCCCTGCCTGGACCATAAACTCCTCTGACGGCCATTCACAAGGCCGCACTTGAGCTTCCCTCGGTGGTTCATCGTCCGGCTCACGTATCGCGAGCCTTGGTCCTTGCTTCCTTGAGGAACCACCTTGGTACATTTTCCTATGGATTTTTCTTTCTCGAAGAACAATCCCCCAAAACAGTTTTGTGAATGGAGATTTGAGCAAAGAGATTGAAAATGGTAGCAAGATGAGCTGGAACACGGGTTTGAGCTATGGGAGGATTTTTCCTGGAGGAAGACGAAGTGAGTGGGTGCTGGAATAAGTGGAGGGGGTCCATGTGGGGCCCACGAGGCAGGGGCGCGTCCCAGGGGGGTGGGCGCGCCCTGTGCCCTCGTGGCCAAATGGTGGACCCCCTGGTGTGTTCTCAGTGCCAGAAATTCTTAAATATTCTACAAAAAATCATATTTCATTTTCAGGACGTTTGGAGAACTTTTATTTTCGGGGTATTTTTATTGCAAGGATAATTCAGAAAACAGATAGAAAATACTATTTTGCTTTATTTAATCTAAATAACAAAAAGTAAAAGGAGGGTACAGAAGGTTGTGCTTTCTAACTTCATCCATCTCATGCTCATCAAAAGGAATCCACTAACAGGGTTGATCAAGTCTTGTTAACAAACTCTTTTCGAGCAACATGAAACCGGAGAATTTTTTAATAACACTAGGTTACCTCAATGGGGATGTGCATGTCCCCAACAATAAGAATATCATATTTCTTCTTGACAGTAGGAAGAGGGAATTCAAAACCTCCAATAGCAATAGTTGGAATTTTTTCAATAGAGCTGATACTGTGGACTTGAGGTTGTTTCCTCGGAAAGTGTACCGTATGCTCATTACCATTAACATGAAAAGTGACATTGCCTTTGTTGCAATCAATAACAGCCCCTGCAGTATTCAAAAAGGGTCTACCAAGGATAATCGACATACTATCGTCCTCGGGAATATCAAGAATAACAAAGTCCGTTAAAATAGTAATGTTTGCAACCACAACAGGCACATCCTCACAAATACCGACAGGTATAGCAGTTGATTTATCGGCCATTTGCAAAGATATTTCAGTAAGTGTCAACTTATTCAAATCAAGTCTACGATATAAAGAGAGAGGCATAACACTAACACCAGCTCCAAGATCACATAAAGCAGTTTTAACATAGTTTCTTTTAATGGAGCATGGTATAGTTGGTACTCCTGGATCTCCAAGTTTCTTTGGTATTCCACCTCTAAAAGTATAATTGGCAAGCCTGGTGGAAATTTCAGCTTCCGGTATCTTTCTTTTATTTGTAACAATATCTTTCATATACTTAGCGTAAGGATTCGTTTTAAGCATATCAGTCGAACGCATACGCAAAAAGATAGGTCTAATCATTTTAGCAAAGCGCTCAAAATCCTCATCATCCTTTTTCTTGGATGGTTTTGGAGGAAAAGGCATGGGTTTCTGAACCCATGGTTCTCTTTCTTTACTGTGCTTCCTAGCAACGAAGTCTCTCTTATCATAACGTTGATTCTTTGATTGTGGGTTATGAAGATCAATAGCAGGTTCAATCTCTACATCATTATTATTGCTAGGTTGAGCATCTACATGAACATCATCATTAACATTATCACTAGGTTCATGTTCATTACCAGATTGTGTTTCAGCATCAGAAATAGAAATATCATTGGGATTCTCAGGTGTGTCAACAACAGGTTCACTAGAAGCATGCAAAGTCCTATCATTTTTATTTTTCTTCTTCTTAGAAGGACTAGGTGAATCAACATTAGCTCTGTGAGAATCTTGCTCAACTCTCTTAGGGTGGCCCTCAGGATAAATAGGTTCCTGAGTCATTCTACCCCCTCTAGTCACAACTCTAACAACATTATCATTTTTCTTATTATTTAATTCATTGAGCAAATCATCTTGTGCTTTGAGCACTTGTTCTACCTGAGTACTAACCATAGAAGCATGTTTACTAATAAGTTTAAGTTCACCTTTAACTCTAGACATATAATCACTCAAGTGTTCAATCATGTAAGCATTACGCTTCAATTGTCTACCAACATAAGCATTGAAGTTTCTTGTTTAACAATAAAATTATCAAACTCATCCAAGCATTGAGTAGTAGACTTATTAAGAGGAATATCACCCTCATCAAATCTATAGAGAGAATTTACCTTTACTACCTGTGTCGGGTTATTAAGACCATGTATTTCTTTAATAGGTGGTAAATTCTTAACATATTCAGCTTTAATACCCTTTTCTTTCATAGATTTCTTTGCCTCTTGCATATCTTCAGGATTGAGAAATAGAATACCCCTTTTCTTCGGAGTTGGCTTAGGAGTTGGTTCAAGAAGTGTCCAATCATTATCATTACTCAATATATTATTCAATAGCAATTCAGCTTGCTCAACAGTTCTTTCCCTGAAAACACAACCAGCACAACTATCCAGGTGGTCTCTGGAAGCTTCGGTTAGTCCATTATAAAAGATATCAAGTATTTCATTTTTCTTGAGAGGATGATCAGGCAAAGCATTAAGTAATCGGAGAAGCCTCCCCCAAGCTTGTGGGAGACTCTCTTCTTCAATTTGCACAAAATTATATATTTCACTTAAGGCAGCTTGTTTCTTATGAGCGGGGAAATATTTAGCAGAGAAGTAATAAATCATATCCTGGGGACTACGCACACAACCAGGAGCAAGAGAATTAAACCATGTTTTAGCATCACCCTTTAATGAGAACGGAAATAACTTAAGGATATAGTAGTAACGAATTTTTTCCTCATGAGTGAATAGGGTGGCTATATCATTCAATTTAGTAAGATGTGCCACAACAGTTTCAGATTCATAGCCATAAAAAGGATCAGATTCAACCAAGGTAATTAACTCAGGATCGACGGAGAAATCATAATCATTATCAGAAATACAGATAGGTGAAGTAGCAAAAGCAGGATCATATTTCATTCTAGCATTCAAAGACTTCTCTTTCAGCTTAACTAACAGTTTCTTAAGATCATATCTATCTTTGCAAGCAAAAAGGTCTCTAGCAGTTTCTTCATCCATAACATAACCCTCAGGCACATCAGGCAATTCATATCTAGGGGGAGAATCTTCATCATCACTTTCATCAATATTATCCGTTTCAATAATTTCATTCTCTCTAACCCTAGCAAGTTGTTCATCAAGAAAGTCACCTAATGGCACAGTATTATCAAGCATAGAAGTAGGTTCATCATAAGCATCATGCATAGCAGAAGTGGCATCATCAATAACATGCGACATATCAGAATCAATAACAAGTGTAGGTGTCGCAAATTTACTCATAACAGAAGGTGAATCAAGTGCAGAGCTACATGGCAGTTCCTTACCTCCCCTCGTAGTTGAGGGAAAAATCTTGGTTCTTTCATCTTTCAAGTTCCTCATAGTGATCAACAGATATAAATCCCAAGTGACTCAAAGAATAGAGCTATGCTCCCCGGCAGCGGCGCCAGAAAATAGTCTTGATAACCCACAAGTATAGGGGATCGCAACAGTTCTCGAGGGTAGAGTATTCAACCCAAATTTATTGATTCGACACAAGGGGAGCCAAAGAATATTCTCAAGTATTAGCAGTTGAGTTGTCAATTCAACCATACCTGAAAGACTTAATATCTGCAGCAAAGTATTTAGTAGCAAAGTAGTATGGAAGTAACGGTAACGGTGGCAAAAGTAACAGTAGCAGTTTTTGTAGCAATCGTAACAGTGGCAACGGAAAAGTAACTAAGCAGAGATCAATATGTGAAAAGCTCGTAGGCAATGGATCAATGATGGATAATTATATCGGATGTGATTCCTCATGCAACAGTTATTGTTGGGGAACAAAGTAATTTCGAAAAAATTCCTACGATCATGCAAGATCTATGTGATGCATAGCAACGAGACGGGAGAGTGTTGTCTACGTACCCTCGTAGACCGTAAGCGGAAGCGTCAAGTGACGCGGTTGATGTAGTCGAACGTCTTCGCGATCCAACCGATCCTAGTACCGAAAGTATGGCACCTCCGCGATCTACACACGTTCAGCTCGGTGACGTCCCACGAACTCTCGATCTAGCTGAGTGTCGAGGGAGAGCTTCGTCAGAACGACGGCGTGATGACGGTGTTGATGAAGTTACTGACGCAGGGCTTCGCGTAAGCACTACAACGATATGACCGAGGTGGAATATGTGGAGGGGGCACCGCACACGGCTAAGACAATGATCAACTTGTGTGTCTATGGGGTGCCCCCCTCCCCCGTATATAAAGGAGTGGAGGAGGGGGAGAGTCGGCCCTCTCTATGGCGCGCCCTAGGAGAGTCCTACTCCTGCCCCCCCCCCTTCCAAGTAGGAGTAGGAGAAGAAGGAAGGAGGAGAGAGGGAGGAAGGAAAGGGGGGCCGGCCCCCCACCCAATTCAGATTGGCCTTGGAAGGGGCGCCCCTCCTAGGATGCCTCCTCCTCTCTCCAACTAAGGCCCAATAAGGCCCAGATACTCACTGGAGGGTTCCGGTAACCTCCCGGTACTCCGGTAAATGCCCGAACTCACCCGGAACCATTCCGATGTCCAAACATAGCCATCCAATATATCGATCTTTATGTCTCGACCATTTTGAGACTCCTCGTCATGTCCGTGATCACATCCGGGACTCCAAACAACCTTCGGTACATCAAAACACATAAACTCATAATACTGATCTTCACATAATATTAAGCGTGTGGACCCTACGGCTTCCAGAACTATGTAGACATGACCGAGACACGTCTCCGGTCAATAACCAATAGTGGAACCTGGATGCTCATATTGGTTCCTACATATTCTACGAAGATCTTTATCGGTCAAATCGCACAACAACATACGTTGTTCCCTTTGTCGTCGGTATGTTACTTGCCCAAGATTCGATCGTCAGTATCTCAATACCTAGTTCAATCTCATTACTGGCAAGTCTCTTTACTCATTCTGTAATGCATCATCCCGCAACTAACTCATTAGTCACATTGCTTGCAAGGCTTATAGTGATGTGCATTACCAAGAGGGCCCAGAGATACCTCTCCGACAATCGGAGTGACAAATCCTAATCTCGATCTATGCCAACTCAACAAACACCATCGGAGACACCTGTAGAGCATCTTTATAATGGGATATTTAAATTAGTGCCCCTGGTTCCTTAGTTGTGCTCACTTTTCCCCACGCTCCAAACGTTTGCTCACTTTTCCCCTCTTCCTTAGCTGAAACTCTCACAAATGCTCATAGCGGGCGTTTGCCGTCTTGACCGTCCATTGACCGTTAATTGCTGACGAGTGGGGCCGAGTCTTCGTCTGACTGTTGCTTGCTGACGGGTGGTACCGTAAGGAGACACGTATTGGGCAGCTTGTCTGAATCTGAAACAGATCTAGACAGGCCGCACTGCACCGCGCCGCCCCGCCCCCTCCGCCGGCGTCGTGTCGCGTCCACCGCAGTTGTTTCCTCCACCCTATGCCCCTATTCAGTTCGTCGGCGACGCCGCGTCTCCGCCAGATATAGCCCACCTCCCCATCTGGGATTACATAGCGATGTTGAGTGAGGACGACCAGAATGCAGTCGACCGTGGAGAGGATTGGGTCGAATCTGCGGCAGATAATTCATGGATTAAACCTGGGTAAGCATTGTTTCCTCTCGAATTGACGTTCTAAGTCGTATTGTAGGCCGTATTTGACTTCTGTTTGCTTGAACCGTTTGAAATTTGTGCGCGATTTTACCCGGCTAACTGAAGCCTTTGTTTCCTTCAACAAAATAGGATTGATCCCGCGCTGGCTTTCCGGCTGGCGATTAGAATGGAAACTAGTGTGCCGCGTGGTACTAAACCGCATTTGATTTCATCATTTTCTATCCCAAAGTGGTAGAAACCAGCATATCTTTCAAAGATTTGCGAGCTGAGCTCCGAAAAACCTATCCCTGGAGTGATGCCGATGCTGTTGAACTGAATTACTTCAGCAGTGACGAGCAAAGATTTCTCCCACTAACTTGCGGCGATCATATGTCGTTGCTTTTTGCTGGGATTGCTGGCTGTCGATTCGGTAAACTCCAAATCGATGTGCTTCAGCCACGCGCAGAACGGGCGAAGGGGAAGGGAGTTCGGACATCATCTGTCTGTGCTAATAGCCAACAACCCGGCACTCCTTGTAGGTCGACACCAAGTAAAGCAAGTGGTTCATGGAGCCACAACATGCCTGCTGCCAATTCTGGTTCCGATTCAGCTGCTGCTTCTCGTGTACCTTCTGCAGTTGGTGTAGAAGAAGATGCAGAACCTGACGAGGCAGTGCCTACAAATGATGATGAAGACGAGATGATGTTTCCTGAACTGGTCGATGTAGCCAGTCAGCAAGCAGTGGATCACGAATATATGGAGGAGCCCATCAGCCAAGCTAGGTTTGATGACACTGACGATGAAGAGAAGGTGGAGAACATGGACAGCTTAATCGAGGATGAATACGATGGTGATGACATGCCAACAATTGAGTGGAACAGGGAAAAACCTGAGCTTAGTGTAGGTACCATTTTCCAATCAATGGTGGACTGTCGGAATGCAGTGACAACATGGTGCATTATATCTGAAAACACCTATAAGATAAAAAGGAGTGAGCCAGCAAGGTTCACAGTATTTTTTCCATATCCTAGGTGTAGGTGGAAGTTGCATGCATCTCGTATGAGAAAGAGCAAATATATTCAGGTAATCCAAGTTCAGTTAGTAATTTAGTTTCAGATCGTTGAGTAAGGTTTCTTAACTGTTTTTTACCCTTCTATTTTGTTTCAGATAAAGAAAAACCCACACAAGCACACATGACCACCTGGAGGGGGAGGGGGAAGGCCAAAACCAAGCTAGCAAAAACTAGGTGGGTGGCAGATGCTATATTGGATTGGCTGAGAGAAGAACCTGGACTTGGTCCAACAGCACTCCATGGGAAGCTTTTTGAGAAGTACAAGATAGAAATTTCTTACATGAGAATTTTCAATGCTAGGGAAAAGGCTCTTGACAGAATTAATGGTCAATGGAATGACAGTTTTCAGCTGCTTTATACTTTCAAAGCTGAAGTGGAGATGGCAAGTCCAGGGAGTGTTGTAGAGATTGACAAGCATACAGTTCCATTCAAAATAAAAGGGAAGTCATTTCAGAAGGAGTGCTTCATAAAGGCTTTTGTTTGTTTCAAGGCTTGCTGGCAGGGGTTTCTAGATGGTTGCAGGCCCTATTTGGCTGTAGATGCTGCACATTTGACTGGAAGATGGAGAGGACAGCTAGTAGCAGCTTCTGCAATCGATGGACACAACTGGCTATTCCCAGTTGCATTTGGTGTGGTGGAGGCAGAGTCTGAGGAAAGTTGGGTCTGGTTTCTGCAGCAGTTGCGCAACATTATAGGCACACCCCCAGGTTTAGCTATACACACAGATGCTTGCAAGGGTTTAGAGAGTGCAGTGGAAATTGTATTCCCTGGAGTGGAGCATAGGGAATGTATGCGACATCTAGCGCATAATTTCAAAAAGAAGTTCAAAGGTAAAGTTTATGATGAGAACTTATGGCCAGCATCATACACATGCAGCAAAAGGAAGCATGAACACCATTTGAGAGTGTTGTATGCTCAAAATCCTCTTGTGAAGGAGTACATGGATGCACATCATGGTAAGGTGTGGTCAAGAAGCAAATTCAACGAAATCTGCAAAGTAGATTATGTAACCAGTAACCTTGTCGAATGCTTCAATTCAAAGTTCAAGTCAGTGAAAGGGCTCTTGTTGTGGCAAGCATTTGACAAGATGAGGCAAATGATCATGATAAAGATGGCTCTTCGCAAAAGAATTGCAGAAACACAATATGTTGGTCATCAAATGCTCCCATCACTGATTAAGGCATTGCACTTGAAGGCAAGAGGACTGAAGATGAAATGTATTCGATCTGGTACATATGAGGGAGAGGTTACCTATACTGACACTAAAAATAGGGTATGGAGGTATCCTGTGAACCTAAGTACTAGAGAATGTACTTGTAGGCAATGGCAGATCCGTGGGAAGCCATGCATACATGCCCTACATTTGATGACCGTTATCGGGGGTGCAGATGGTGAAGTTGATCAAGATTGCTCTGAGTATTTCTCTGTTGCCAAATTTATGGCTGCTTATGCTGACAATGTGCCTGCACTATTGGGGAAAGATCAATGGAACATAGTAGATCTAGGGTTCAAACTCCACGCTCCTGTCATTACTAGACCACCAGGAAGACCAAGGAACCAGAGGATTAGAGCAGGTGAGGAGGGTCGTCTACCAAAGAAGCGTGCTTGCAAAAAATGTGGAGTTCTGGGGCATATTGCTAGGCTTTGTACCAATGCAGTGGATGCATCATTTGGAGAGGAGGAAAGATGGACAGCAGCCAATGCTGAGGAGAATGCAGCAGCAATGGAGACTGAAGATGCAGCGGAGAATGCAGCAGCAAATGAAGCATCTTGGTATGTGTTTGCACCCTTTGTAGAATGCAGCTACCCTTTTGTTTGCATTTCTTGTGTTTTTGCCTATGGCTTATAATTTTATTTACCAGCTCTAGGGAGAAAAGGCCAAGAGATGAAGAAGCAGAAGATTTTGAAACCATGGCCTTTGATGGTTTTGAAGCTATAAGAGAGGAAGAGGAGGGGGTAATTTTTCCAACTGTGCCTTTAAAGATTATTGAACCCATAGATGACCGTCAAATGGTCGTCAAGTGCTCGGCGAGTGGAACTACTCCATCAACACCTCCACGGGGAAAACCCCAAGTAAAGCCCAAGATCAAAAGGAACAAGAGTCTGAAAGAAAAGAGCATCTCAACTAGGGAAACCAGGAGCAAGACGGTGAAGCCAACTGCAAACACAAGGAGCAAGTCGAAAATTTGAATTAAGTTGTTGGGAAATGTTTGTGTTGTCAATTTGAGGGCGAGTCGATCGCTTAAAACTTGGTAGATTTGTATTAAGATGTTGGCATCTTAAAACTTGGTATATTTGAGCTACTGTGAAAACTTATCAGTTGTAATAATGTTGCTTCTACTTTGGTTTCTTATTTGTGTCAGAATTCAAATTTCCATCAAAATCTGAATTTAAATCAATATTTTAATTTGGGCCAAAATTTGGATTCAAGCCAAAGTTGAAGTTGAACATTGGAGGTTCATTGCTCTGTGCGGTGTATTTGATCGAGCATTTGAAGTCCAATATTCGTAGGTGAATAGTCCGAATGAGAAATGTGCTAGAAACAAGCTCGAAAGCTAGGGTAAACAGCCCTATTTGAAATCAAGTTTTTTTACCTTGCCTAAATGAGGCATATATATTTTTATTAACACTTGTTCCATATATATATGGTAAAAACAAAGTCTCACTATTTATTGATTAATATTCATATTACTACATTTTTTTTGAAAAAATACGCTTTTAATTCAAAACCGTCAAATAACACGTTTTAGATATGAAAATGAAAATGTAAGTTCAGATCCTTCTTATTCACTCGAAAATGAAGCTATGGAGATTTTTTTGATTTTTTTGAATTATTTTGATTTTTTTCAAACCCTAAACCCTCTCTCCCTATTCTACGAACTCTGAATATGTTCATAGGTGATAGCTCATTTGTGTGAAGCCTTTTTTCATGAAAATGACCTACACCAAGTTTATATTTTTTTCTCATAACCTTGTCACATATGACGGCTATGTGCGCAAGAATTACAACATTTTGATTTTTTTTTGAATTTTTTAAAAACATTTGAACTTGATTTCGACAGATCACTTCAAAAAATGATTTTTCAAAAAAACGCCCCTATACCGAGTTTATATTTTTTTTATGGTAACTAGGTCTCATAAACGGACGAACTACGTTTGTTTTATATTTTTGCGATTTTTTCTAATTTAGTTATGGCCATTTGAAATCTGGTCAAACCCTAATAACCCCGTTGACTCGCTCATAACCCCGCAGAAATGCTCCAAACCCTAGCGTCGAACGTCCGCCGTCGGATCCTACCAAGCGCCAAACACCACCCGTCAGATGTGGGGCAGGCATGCGCGATCCGTGTGATGCATCCTGATTGGCTACTGCACTGTCCTTCTCGGGTTTTTACGATCTGCCCCACTTTACATATGAAATTGTATTTTTTGCACATGACCACCACATGTCAGTGTTAAGAGTTGGTTCAAATATTCAAACTGCAAAATACAATGTGGAAAATCGTCAATATAGCTTCCCCTTCTACTATTCTCCATCTGACAGACAAAGGCATCAAGGAGATCGGGCAATTCCTCTGTTTCTTTCCCCATCTTCTCGTTCTTCTTCCTCTCGAGCAATTCCTCTGTTTCTTTCCCCATCTTCTCGTTCTTCTTCCTCTCGAGCAATTCCTCTGTTTCTTCCTCTCGGGCGATATGTCGACCTCCTCGTCAGCCCCCCGTTCCACGTGGCCGGTGTATGATCCAGTGCCGATGACTCGATGCACTGACTGCCCATGGACTGCGCCACTGAAGCGGTTGACTTCGAAGGAGGAGAAGAATGGGAACTTTGGGCGCGAGTTTGTCAAATGCGAGAGCAAGCCGGAGGGGCAGGTTAGATCTGAGTTTTTCTCGCATCCTTTATCTCTAATTTCTCAAAAAATCTATCAGATTTGGATTTAGGTTACATGATTTCGTTTTCAGGTCGTGAAGAAATGCCACCATTTCGAGTGGATGGATGACTACATCCAGAGGCTTCAAGGGTTGGGCTTGCTGGATTCGAGGGGAAATGCAATCCGCGAGTTCAATCTGCCGCATGACAGTGCCGCTCCGGCAGCAGCAGCGCGTTCGGAATACCCGACGGTGGTAGATGTCGAACTGAAGACGGAATTGAAGAAGATGAACAAGAACTTCAATCAGCTGATTGAGTTGAAGAAGCAATCCAATCTGATAGCTTTAGGAATACTTGCTCTAGGAATTTTTTACTTGATGGCCATCTCTCGTTAGAGATGTTTGTCTACTGTTGTTGCCACTGTTTAGCAATCCAAGTCTGTTTATCTCAAATGCAACTCTGTTTAGTGCAACTGTCGATCTCTGAATGTATGCAGTTTACTGTTAAGTTTCGACACTTTCAGTTTCGGTAGAAGACAACTACCAGTTCAGTGATAGGATTATGTTGTTAGCTAATAACCTCGAGTGTTGGATCATACCCTAGCTCGTTAGATGACAGTAAGCAGTACTTGAGCAGCACAAGGGATATACATCAAGTTCATCTCTTCTCTCTCGCACTTGCCAAACTTTTGTCCTCGAGTTCGTTAGTTCTGCTAGAAACCTAGTTCGCGGGCCCAAAGAGAATCAAGCCGCAATAGACCCACAAAGGATAAATGAGGCCCAGAAACAAGCGATGTTTCTTTTTTTGTTTAGGAATGATTGGTTTGTTCTTTTTTGTTTCTGATTGCTTTTTTCATTAATTTGGTTGCCCAATCTCTTCTATCTCATTGAGGATTTTTTTTGCTTTCCTTTATGGGTCCCTTCATTTTTTAGAATCAAAGTATTTGCAAACCGTGGTATTATTATGCCTAGCGAACCAATACTTCATGATTGGAAAAAGAGGTCCAACCCTCTTTTTTATATACTTCAAACATAGTGTAGTTTTCTACATATTAAAGTATATAAAACTACACTTTTGACTAAAGCCAAACATCTCAAAGTATTTGATACTTCAATATTTCTGAAAACCAAAGTATTCTTGGAATACCTAAAAAATACAGAGCTCTCAAACCAAAGCCGTGTACAAATGTACAATATGTTCTTATTTTTAGAAGGCATCTATAAACACATCATTTTTAGTTAGTTTGGTTAATTTTCCCCACGCCAATTAACCATGTCTAAACTTGGGACAAACAAAATACAAACATAACAAAGCATTAATATAACACACATAACTTAACTTAGATAGGGTGTCTAGGGCAACATAAGTTCTTACATATAACACGACACCGATAGATAATAATAATTAACCTTACATAGATAGGGTAGCTAGGTCGGGCAACACACACACCAAACTCACACTACATAGTAGATAGGGTAGCTAGGGCAACACCGCCATGTCTTCACCGTCGTCTTCACCTTAACCGCCGGCTTCACCGTCTTCTTCGCCATCGGCTTCAGTACTGCTCCTCCTCAAGGTCATTGTCGCCGAGGTAGTACGGGAGTCTGTGCATGCGGTTGCGAGTGGGGAAGACGCTCTCGGAGTTGGTGAAGATGTTATAGGTGGTGAATGCGATGAACTCGCACCCACACCAATACACCTTGCCGAGCAGGTAGTAGGCATCGAACCTGTTGGTGAAGTGGACGACGAGCCCTACCACTGGAGCATTGGCGTGGGGACGCTACTCCACGAGGTTGAACATGGGCGGCGAGCCCGCCGGGAGGTGGTGGAAGCCCGCACGGAGGAACCCCCGTGCAAGCTTAGTGCTACCCCTCCAGCGTGAGAACGCCCACACGTGGAGCGATGCCTCGACGATGACGTTGGTGGGGTACCGCCGTTCCGGCACGGTGGGTGGCTCTTGGAACGTCGGCCCGTTGTACTGCATCTTGAACGCTTCGCTGAGTGGAACGGCTTTGGCTTTTGGGGGAAGAAAAGAAGTGGGAGGCGCAGATGGATCTGTAGAAGAAGAGGCAATGAAGGGCAGTTTAAATAGCCAGGGGAGACGAAGTGGGTACACGTTCAAACGGCGTAGATCGTGACTCAGTGCGTGCGTGAACCGATGCGATCATCAATGTGTGAACGTGAATCGATGCGAACGTGCTTTGCGTGCTCTGCGTTGGCGGCTGCCTGCCTCCCCCTTCTGCGTGCTCTGCGTTGGCGGCTGCCTGCCTCCCACAACTGAATCGAGCGGCAGTCGTGCGGCGTGAATCGATGCCTCGACATATGGACGCGAGCGTGCGTGCAGCCTGCCCCTTCTGCCACCGGCACGTATGCCTGCGACGCGTGAAACGACGCTGCGGAGCGACTGAATCCACCGGCAACCGTGAGGCACGGATCGATGCATGCGTGTCGGCGTGCATGCATGCGTTTAGGTCTAGGTCACTAGATGCGTGTGTGGCGGTGTTCGCATGCATAGCAGGCTACATCGATGCCAAAGTCGGGCATGCATAGCAGGCTGCATCCATCGATAGCAGGCTTTTTTAATTTATTACCAACAAACTAACGGGCCCGTCCTATGAACACAAACACGGCCCAACTAGCGAAGCCACAACCACAGTCAACAGAGTCCAACGTGGCCCCACAAGTCAGTTAACGGCCAAGACGGCAAACGTCTGTTATGAACATTTGTGAGAGTTTCAGCTAAGGGAGTGGGGAAAAGTGAGCAAAAGTTTGAAGCGTGGGGAAAACTGAGCACAACTAAGGAATTGGGGGCACAGATGGAATAACCCCCTTTATAATCACCCAGTTACGTTGTGACGTTTGATAGCACACAAAGTGTTCCTCCGGTGTTCGGGATTTGCATAATCTCATAGTCATAGGAACATGTGTAAGTCAAGAAGAAAGCAATAGCAACATACTAAACGATCAAGTGCTAAGCTAACGGTATGGGTCAAGTCAATCACATCATTCTCTAATGATGTGATCCCGTTAATCAAATGACAACTCATGTCTAGGGCTAGGAAACTTAACCATCTTTGATTCAACGAGCTAGTCAAGTAGAGGCATACTAGTGACACTCTGTTTGTCTATGTATTCACACATGTACTAAGTTTCCGGTTAATACAATTCTAGCAAGAATAGTAAACATTTATCATGATATAAGGAAATATAAATAACAACTTTATTACTGCCTCTAGGGCATATTTCCTTTAGTCTCCCACTTGCACTAGAGTCAATAATCTAGATTACACAGTAATGATTCTAACACCCATGGAGTCTTGGTGTTGATCATGTTTTGCTCGTGAGAGAGGCTTAGTCAACGGGTCTGCAACATTCAGATTCGTATGTATCTTGCAAATCTCTATCTCCCTCCTTGACTTGATCGCGGATGGAATTGAAGCGTCTCTTGATGTGCTTGGTTCTCTTGTGAAATCTGGATTCCTTTGCCAAGGCAATTGCACCAATATTGTCACAAAAGATTTTTCATAGGACCCGATGCACTAGGTACAACACCTAGATCGGATATGAACTCCTTCATCCAGACTCCTTCATTTGCTGCTTCCAAAGTAGCTATGTACTCCACTTCACACATAGATCCCGCCACGACGCTTTGCTTAGAACTGCACCAACTGACAGCTCCACCGTTCAATATAAATACGTATCCGGTTTGTGACTTAGAGTCATCCGGATCAGTGTCAAAGCTTGCATCGACGTAACCATTTACGACGAGCTCTTTGTCACCTCCGTAAACGAGAAACATATCCTTAGTTCTTTTCAGGTATTTCAGGATGTTCTTGACTGCTGTCCAGTGATCCACTCCTGGATTACTTTGGTACCTCCCTGCTAAACTAATAGCAAGGCACACATCAGGTCTGGTACACAGCATTGCATACATGATAGAACCTATGTCTGAAGCATAGGGAATGACTTTCATTTTCTCTCTATCTTCTGCAGTGGTCGGGCATTGAGTCTGACTCAACTTCACACCTTGTAACCCAGGCAAGAACCCTTCCTTTGCTTGATCCATTTTGAACTTCTTCAAAACTTTATCAAGGTATGTGCTTTGTGAAAGTGCAATTAAGCATCTTGATCTATCTCTATAGATCTTGATGCCCAATATATAAGCAGCTTCACCGAGGTCTTTCATTGAAAAACTCTTGTTCACCTTTTATGCTATCCAGAATTCTATATCATTTCCAATCAACAATATGTTATCCACATATAATATTAGAAATGCTACAGAGCTCCCACTCACTTTCTTGTAAATACAGGCTTCTCCAAAAGTCTGTATAAAACCATATGCTTTGATCACACTATCAAAACGTTTATTCCAACTCCGAGATGCTTGCACCAGTCCATAAATGGATCGCTGGAGCTTGCACACTTTGTTAGCATCGTTTGGATTGATAAAACCTTCAGGTTGCATCATATACAACTCTTCTTCCAGAAATCCATTCAGGAATGCAGCCTTTACATCCATTTGCCCAATTTCATAATCATAAAATGCAGCAATTGCTAACATGATTCGGACGAACTTAAGCATCGCTACGGGTGAGAATGTCTCATCGTAGTCAACTCCTTGAACTTGTTGAAAACCTTTCGCAACAAGTCGAGCTTTGTAGACAGTAACATTACCGTCAACGTCAGTCTTCTTCTTGAAGATCCATTTATTCTCGATGGCTTGCCGATCATCAGGCAAGTCAACCAAAGTCCACACTTTGTTTTCATACATGGATCCCATCTCAGATTTCATGGCCTCAAGCCATTTCACGGAATCTGGGCTCATCATCGCTTCCTGATGACCCACAAGTAACATGCTACACAACTCTAATGCAAGCAATAGAGAGAAGGAATAGGTGATATCTGGTGATCAAGGGGGGCTTGCCTCGTTGCTCTGGCAAGGAGGGGTCGTCAACACAGTAGTCGATCGGGGCACCAACAGCGATCTCAGGGTCTACCGGAAAGAAGTAACAGAGGGGGAACACAATAAATAACAGAGCAATCAAAGCATCACAAAGCATAACATGACAATACGCGGTGCTAGAGGTGACCTAACGCAGTACTAGGTGCTACCGGCGAAGAGGGAAAACATCCGAGAAAGTATCCCCGGTGTTTGACGTTTATGGACAGATGAACCGGA
Organism: Aegilops tauschii subsp. strangulata; assembly: GCF_002575655.3. Classification (NCBI taxonomy): domain Eukaryota; kingdom Viridiplantae; phylum Streptophyta; class Magnoliopsida; order Poales; family Poaceae; genus Aegilops; species Aegilops tauschii. Next base: position 276,571 of record NW_027332456.1, on the reverse strand, counting down.
GGGGGAAAGTTGTGTGTTCGCTATGCTAGGGATGTGTGGCGGACGAACGGGCTGCGTATTTGTATTCGTCTCATCGTTCTGAGCAACTTTCATGTATAAAGTATTTTCATCCGAGTTACGGATTATTTTATATTAATTTTTAAAGATTTAATCCATTTTTCCAAATTATTTGTATTTCAAAATTTATAGACAAAATGCTATGGGTACCTAGCCCTGTGTACACAGAATGTACACAAAGGCTGACATGTGGGCCAGCGGACCCAGTTGACCAGTCAAACTTTGACTGGTCAACAAGAGGGTGGGGCCCTCTTGTCATTGACTGATTAAACAAGTGAGGTAGTTAATTAGTTAACTAAGCAATATTAATTAGGTTAATTAATTATTAATTATATTTAGTTATTTTGAAATTCTCTTTTTTTTGTTCTAATAGGGGGCGGGCCCCACTAGTCATACTCACAAGGGGGGTTAGCACTTAATCTAATCTGGGGGGTTATCCCCACGAATCCAACAGGGGACCGGCTGGGCTCGTGCAGGCACGCGGCACCGGCGGCCTCAGCGGGCGTGCATGGCGCGAGGGGGGGACGGAGCAGGGCGCCATGGGGCTGGGCAACGGCGCGGACCGGCGCACCAGGCCGTGGCCGGCACACGTGCGAGGCGAGGCGCAGGGGTGCGGCGAATGGGCAGCAGCATGTGGGCGGAACCGCGAACACGGCGACGAGCAGAGGTAGGCGACGGTGAGCGTGGGGGCATGCGGCGCCGGGTATTAGCAGCATAAGAGCACCAGGTGCAGCGGCGGGCGCGGGGCCTTTTGGCTGCGGCGGCTGGGAGCTCGCGGGCCGCGGTACAGCAGCGGCAGCAGGTCAATACGGCAGCGGCAGCGGCGGTCGAAGGCGGTTACGGCCGGGCGCGGCGGGGCAAGCAGAAGCGGCACGGGGGAGCCGTGCCAGAACGTAGCGGCGCAGCGGCAGCAGCCAGCGGGCAGTCACGGCGGCAGCAGGAGCAACGGGTGTGGCCAGGGCCGTAGGCAAGCACGTGGGAAGCGAGTTCCGGCCATGGCGGTCGAGCGCGGGGACGGTGCTACGGTGGTCAAAACGAAAAAGGGGAGGGGGAATCGACGGTGGAGCTCAGCGCGAGCTCATGGGAGAGGTCGGGACGGCCGGGGGTGGCTTGACGGCGACGCAATCTACGACGGCGGCCAGCGGACGAAGACGAGGAAGACGGGGCCGATCCACTGATGTTGAGGATTCCGGCTCGCGTTCTTGAGCGATAGACGAAGCAGAGGAGCGTGTCGATGATGCCAGGCGCGGTGTTGGTCGGCGGGAACAACGGGGAGGACACGGGCGAGGGGATCCATGGCGTCGGTGTCTCAGCAGTGCGCGAGGAAGAAGATGACGGCACGAGGGGGGAGTGGCGAGACTAGGGTTTCAGGGTGCGGGGCGACGCTTTGTAGGTCGACGGGGGGTGCGTCGGATGGCCGGCACGTGGCCATCGCGGCCACGGGCGGCTGCCCGGCGTCCACCTCCCCTCTGTGAACAGAGGAGGAAGGAGAGGGGCAAGTTGGGCTGGGCCTCTCGTATAGCTAGCAGGCCTAGTGCACAATAGTAGGCTTAGTGCACAGTAGTATAGTTGTTTCATTTTCCAATTCTGTTAACTTTTGCTTTTCTGTTTCTGTTTTATTTTTATCTACAAAAGCAAATGACTTTTAGTGAAGTATGAGACTTGTCCTAAATTAGCATAGCCATTTTAGGCACTGCCACAAAAAGGTTTGATGAGCTTTTGAATTGTGCATAAATGAAAATGGATTAATGAGGTTGTTTTGGTCAATGTTTTAATTGTTTTAGGGAAATTAAACATTCTATATAATGTTGGATGTTATTTGCTAATTAGTTAGTGAATATTTATAACCCTTTGAACATTTTTAATTCACTATTTTATGAAACTATAATTTGACTTGTTATTTGAATTTGTATTTGGACTAAGTTTGAAACACGTGAGGTTTAGCAAAATTTTAATCATGATGACCTCGCATCATTAACGAAGGTTTACTGTAGCTTGATTACCCGGGCGTCACAATTCTCCTCCACTACAAGAAATCTCATCCCGAGATTTTAAGAGGGGGAGTAAGGGGGAAAGACTAGGTTCCGAAATTCTAACGATTCTTCTCGGTCTTGGTTGCTGTTCTCAAAGAGGTCGATCCATTATGTTGATGTCTTCATTTCTCTGCTACCGTTCATCATGATGAAGCCATCATCCTTTCTTCGGGAACTCCATTGTACTTATGAAAGGGATAAGGGTATCTTTGAAAGAACAGACCTCTACAAGGTTGCTTATCTAGAGAATAATATTAAGGGAGGTGGTGGAAAGTAACTCTTGAATTTGAAAATTAAGAATATATCGAGAGCAAAGTATGAAGGTCGCATGAGAAGTTCCGAGCGGGCATGCAATCGCTCGATGCCTGAAACGGAGAGTGAAAAGGGGTTCAGAGCAGCGAGAATAAGTATTGCGTCTGATACCAGAATAGAGCACTAGGAAGGTGGCCCGTGAATTAAATACGAAGCCAAGCGTGAGGAATAACCATTAGAAACAGGGTTATACAGGAGAGTCAGGTTTCGATCCTGTGGAACTGTGGGTTATGGGCCCACCATATGGGTTAGAAGGTAGGGAGGGCGCTTTCATCATGCACGATCATGATAGCAAGGCATGTCAGAGAATAGACTGTTAGTTATGTCGGCAACAACATCGGTACCAAGGGCGAGGGACGAAGAGAACCATTTTCCTGCTCGTTGAACGAGGCGGACCAATAGGCAAAGTTCTCGTCCATCGGTGGCTACCGAAATGTTATCATCAATGGTAACAGGGTCTTTACTGACAGAGTGGTACAACGAGGTGCTCAACTAAGCAGGGAATTATCTCTGCTCAGCTAAGTCGGATTACAAGAAAGGTTAAAGAAAACAATGGAAAGGGAAATGCGATTACCAGATTAAACTGAACAATGGAAAAGAAATGTGTTTAAACACATATTTCAGGGGTATATCCTTCCCAAGGACAAGCAGAGCATGATATCCATGACAGGATAGAAAGTAGAAAACCATTTAGGTAAGGGGAGAGGAATTTCATGACATAACCCAAACAACGGTGTTTGGATAATGGACAAATAAAATTTAGCATTGTTCTTCAAATGCTCTTATTGAAAATCGGAGTACCACAGACATGCTTCGAGATAACATTGGCATGGTCTTCAAGCAAAGGTCAGACTTTGGATACAAAGGATCCATCGGAAACAACTTATAGAATAAGTCTTACAATTTCCTCATGGAAGAATGGATAACCTTGCTGAAAAGGAATCTATAACAATAGGGCCTCCGGCCAGGTGTGCTAGGCACGACATCACCTTACCGGGTCACATAAAGACCATTGTTATAACTCTTGGAAATATGTTCCAACCATCATATCTGACCGAGATTCAGATCTAATTGGTGTCAGGATAACTCAGACTCAGGATGCCTGAGAAGAAAGGTGCAACACAAATTGCCGAGATGACATTGTAAGAATCTCGGGAATTGAACTATGGAAGCGAGTTCGAAACAAGAGTTCGTCATTAAATCAAGGAGAGGTGAGGAGGTGACTGATTGACTCAGCGACAATCCATTGAGATTTCCAAAAAGGTGGATTTCCACAACTATGTGAACAAGGAGATAACATTAGCCAGATCAAATGACTTAATGATGTATGCTAGAGGGAACCATACACAATTAAACATTGGTTGAAAGGTGCACCCGAAATATGGGCTGGGTTGCATGACCAACGTCGGAATGGCGATTGGGCAACCAACACACCAAATTGGAATTATTGTCCAATAACTCTGAAGCAATAGGGTTACTAGAGATATTAAATTTGCACAACAGAGTTCACTCAACACGGGGACCAAGAAAAGAATGGTGATGGCGAGAAGCATCACCGTATCACGAATTCTTAAGAGGTGGTGAAATTCTCACAACATTGATGACATAATAGATGGTAATGTTCCAAGGTAAAGAAAACCAATTGCTGGATAGCAAGGAACTGAAGGTATAACACCAAACATGAACAAGCTTGTGTTGGTGGGAAGGCAATAAAGTGGTCTATGATAATAAAATTCATTGAGCGCAAGGATGGTATTTCTCATCATGGATTCAATTGGAAACCTGGAAGGAGTCAAAATGTTGATAATGATCACGACAAATTTTGTCGACGGGCTCCAGGAAGAAGTAATCGAACATCCACTACATCAAGTAAAAGGACTGATGCAACAAAAGATTATTTGAACCACGGATATGACACCAACTCAGAATCAAGCTTGTTGTTCGAGGTGGAATGATAAGACGAGGAAATTGACGTAAGCTTAGCTCATCATCGAAAGTTGTGCTCCGGGATTAAGGACCAGGTAGCATAGTTAAATTAGCACGATAATGATGTAGCCGATCAGGCTAGGAGTGACGTGATGGAGTATTAAACTTCTCAACAACAAAGTACTGAGAGTACTGAATCTCAGTGTTGATTCGATTCACAAATAGGTGTTCTTGGTTGACGACAACCCAGAACCCGTGGAGTGACTATGACGGGGAAAGGTACTACTTCATCAGAAATTCATAAGATGAAGTGCAATGGGTTGATATCCTTGAGATACCATGGGGTAATACTCGAAGGTAGAACAAAACAGAGGTTGGGAAGGTGTACTGATCTGCAGAAGGCAAGTACTTTAACCTGTCCGAGAAATAGTCAAAGGAGAACAATCATGGTCGGAACCACGGTTGCAAAGGATCAATTCACAGATACCAAATGATATTTATCAAGGAAATAGTTATTATTACAAGAAGTTTCCATGATAGGATCTACATCATGTCCATGGGCATGAACACAAAGTTCAAGGTCGACTCCCACTTCTCTAATGTATAACCTTTCATTCACTTCTCGCCTTCGACGAAGTTGTAGTGTTGAAGTTTTATCTGACATAACAACAGTAGAGTATGACCCGTAGTAGTTTCTGGGTTCACACAGATTAGAAAAAGGATATGTTCAACCCATCAGGGCATCTTAGAACATATACCATGAACTTTAGGATCAATTAACACATGCTCGAAGCAGAGCATATGGTTGACAAAAGCATAGGATATAACTTGCCAAAGGCAGAAGACACAATTTACCAAAGGCATTATGTATCAGGGGAGAAACTCTCAAGGTTATTGGATATGAAGGACACTGTCGGATAATAACCAAGCAATTGGTCTCGCGGACCACTAGGAATCTGATGTGAGTATCGGTACTCAATCAGAGGAAGTAACAATGCAAAGGCATTGGATTATAGAAACAACTGACTAATCCAGAGCTCAAATGCAAAGGAATTATGATTTTCAAATCAAGGGATCAGAAGCAATGTTCTGATTAGGGATGGATAAGTTGAATAGCCTTAGGGGTACAATTGATGGCCAATAGTTTGGTCGAGAACCAGCTCATGTTCAAAATGACATCTGAGCCGAAAAGATAATTTAAAAGGGTAAACCGATGATTGCGTGCATTCGCACTCATGTTGAATCAATAGGATCAAATGACGGTGTCAAAGGAGACTAATGAATATTGCCAGACATATGGGAAGCACCCATAATGCAAGAAAACAAGTATTTGCAGAGCAATAAGCTGTTAAGGATTTTTGGAGGATCGAATAGTATTTCGAAGACTTTTCTGAAACACCAGAACAACTGGCGATGAGCGGATACTCGATAAGTGTGAGGAATTATCCGTAGGGGTATTCATGTGGTAAAGAACTGCAAGGCAATAAGCTCAAAGGATTCTCGGGACAACAGAGAGTATTTCGGGGCATATTGTAATAACAAGATCAACGGGGAATGATTGTATGAATGGAAAGTGTATGCAATTTTCATAGGGGTTGACGGTGGAAGGAAATCGCAAATGCGATGGCACAAAGACTTGAGAGAGCATCATAGAGTAACTTCAGAATCTTCTAGTGCAACGGGCGATCATCTGAAGTGAGGGATCTCCGGGAGAAAGTATTTTCGAGAACCTAAAGTTAGTTTTGTTTTTAGCAAAATCATTTAACCCAAATAGAAGAGAGATCTGAGTCCTAGAGTATAGGCGAGGAATAAAAGATCCTAATACCACCCAATGGCGACGTGGGCCCATGGGCCGCACAACCGTGTTAGTAAAACAGTTTTCATTGACTAGACTCAACTTCGGCCAAGGAGTGTGGAAGGGGGATTCCTACAGGCAGTCGGCTTTTATACCAACTTGTGACGCCCCCGATTCAATCGTACACTAATCATACATGCAAACGTGTATGATCAAGATCAGGGACTCACTGGAAGATATCACAACACAACTCTAAAAATAAAATAAGTCATACAAGCATCATAATACAAGCCAGGGGCCTCGAGGGCTCGAATACAAGTGCTCGATCATAGACGAGTCAGCGGAAGCAACAATATCTGAGTACAGACATAAGTTAAACAAGTTTCCCTTAAGAAGGCTAGCACAAACTGGGATATAGATCGAAAGAGGCGCATGCCTCCTGCCTGGGATCCTCCTAAACTACTCCTGGTCGTCGTCATTGGCATGCACGTAGTAGTAGGCACCTCCGGTGTAGTAGGAGTCGTCGTCGACGGTGGCGTCTGGCTCCTAGGCTCCAGCATCTGGTTGCGACAACCAGGTAGAATGGGAAAAGGAGAGAGAAAAGCAACCGTGAGTACTCATCCAAAGTACTCGCAAGCAAGGATCTACACTACATATGCATGTGTATCTGTGTAAAGGGGCAATATCGGTGGACTGAATTGCAGAATGCCAGAATAAGAGGGGGATAGCTAGTCCTGTCGAAGACTACGCTTCTGGCAGCCTCCATCTTGCGGCATGTAGAAGAGAGTAGATGGTAAGTTCACCAAGTAGCATCGCATGGCATAATCCTACCCGGTGATCCTCCCCTCGTCGCCCTGTGTGAGAGCGATCACCGGGTTATATCTGGCACTTGGAAGGGTGTGTTTTATTAAGTATCCGGTTCTAGTTGTCATAAGGTCAAGGTACAACTCCAAGTCGTCTTGTTACCAAAGATCACGGCTATTCGAATAGATAAACTTCCCTGCAGGGGTGCACCACATTACCCAACACGCTCGATCCCATTTGGCCGGACACACTTTCCTAGGTCATGCCCGGCCTCGGAAGATCAACACGTCGCAGCCCCACCTAGGCACAACAGAGAGGTCAACACACCGGTCTAAATCCTATGCGCGCAGGGATCTGGGCCCATCGCCCATTGCACACCTGCACGTTGCGTGGGCGGCCGGAGAGCAGACCTAGCAACCTCCATTTCAAAGGAAGTTGCGTTACGCGGTCCAACCCGGCGCGCGCCGCTCAGTCGCTGACGTCACGAAGGCTTCGGCTGATACCACGACGTCGAGTGCCCATAACTGTTCCCGCGTAGCTGGTTAGTGCGTATAGGCCAGTGGCCAGACTCAGATCAAATACCAAGATCTCGTTAAGCGTGTTATTTTAAAGTAACCCCGGACGCCGACCAGGGCCAAGCCCACCTCTCTCCTAGGTGGTCTCAACCTGCCCTGTCGCTCCACCACAAAGTAACAGTCGGGGGCCGTCAGGAACCCAGGCCCACCTCTACCGGGATGGAGCCACCTGCCCCTTCAGCCCCCATCTCCGAACTGTATCTTAAGTAATGTAACAGTATAAAGTATATAGCATATGCCCGTGATCACCTCCCGAAATGATCACGGCCCAGTAGTATAGCATGGCAGATAGACAAGAGTGTAGGGCCACTAATGGAACACTAGCATCCTATACTAAGCATTAGGATAGCAGGTAAAGGTAACAACTGTAGCAACAATGACAGGCTATGCAGCAGAATAGGATTAACCGAAAGCAGTAACATGCTACACAACTCTAATGCAAGCAATAGAGAGAAGTAATAGGCGATATCTGGTGATCAAGGGGGGCTTGCCTGGTTGCTCTGGCAAGGAGGGGTCATCAACACAGTAGTCGATCGGGGCACCAACATCGATCTCAGGGTCTACCGGAAAGAAGTAACGGAGGGGGAACACAATAAATAATAGAGCAATCAAAGCATCACAAAGCATAACATGACAATACGCGGTGCTAGAGGTGACCTAGCGCGGTACTAGGTGCTACCGGCGAAGAGGGAAAACATCCGAGAAAGTATCCCCGGTGTTTGACGTTTTTGGACAGATGAACCGGAGGGGGAAAGTTGCGTGTTCTCTATGCTAGGGATGTGTGGCGGACGAACGGCCTGCGTATTCCGATTCGTCTCGTTGTTCTGAGCAACTTTCATGTATAACGTATTTTCATCCGAGTTACGGATTATTTTATATTATTTTTTAAAGATTTAATCCATTTTTCCAAATTATTTGTATTTCAAAATTTATAGACAAAATGCTATGGGTACCCAGCCCTGTGTACACAGAATGTACACAAAGGCTGACATGTGGGCCAGCTGCCCCAGTTGACCAATCAAACTTTGACTAGTCAACAGGAGGGTGGGGCCCTCTTGTCATTGACTGATTAAACTAGTGAGATAGTTAATTAGTTAACTAAGCAATATTAATTAGGTTAATTAATTATTAAATTAGTTAATTAATTATTAATTATATTTAGTTATTTTGAAATTCTCTTTTTTTGTTCTAACAAGGGGCGGGCCCCACTAGTCATACTCACAAGAGGGGTTAGCCCTTAATCTAATCTGGGGGGTTATCCCCACGAATCCAACAGGGGACCGGCTGGGCTCGTGCGGGCACGCGGCGCCGGCGGCCTCAGCGGGCGCGCATGGCGCGAGGGGGGACGGAGCAGGGCGCTATGGGGCTGGGCAGCGACGCGGACCCGCGCGCCAGGCCGTGGCCGACACACGTGCGAGGCGAGGCACATGGGTGCGGCGAATGGGCAGCAGCATGTGGGCGGAACCGCGAGCACGGCGACGAGCAAAGGTAGGCGACGGTGAGCGTGGGGGCATGCGGTGCCGGGTAGCAGCAGCATCAGAGCAGCAGGTGCAGTGGCGGGCGCGGGGCCTTTTGGCTGCGGCGGCTCGGAGCTCGCAGGCCGCGGTACAGCAGCGTCAGCAGGTCAATACGGCAGCGGCAGCGGCGGTCGAAGGCAGTTGCGGCCAGGCGCGGCGGGGCAAGCAAAAGCGGCACAGGGGAGCCGTGCCAGAACATAGCGGCACAGCGGCAGCAGCCAGCGGGCGGTCACGGCGGCAGCAGGAGCAACGGGTGTGGCCAAGGCCATAGGCAAGCACGCGGGAAGCGAGTTCCGTGTTGGGGATCGTTGCAGAAATTAAAAAAATTCTACGCATCACCAAGATCAATCTATGGAGTTTAATAGCAACGAGAGGGGAGTGCATCTTCATACCTTTGAAGATCGCGATGCGGAAGCATTGCAAGAACGCGGTCGGTGGAGTCGTACACGAAGCGATTCAGATTGCGGCCGAATCCGATCTAAGCACCGAACAACGGTGCCTCCGCGTTCAACACACGTGCAGCCCGGTGACGTCTCCCGCGCCTTGATCCTGAAAGGGAGAGGGAGAGGTTGGGGAAGACTTCGTCCAGCAGCAGCACGACGGCGTGGTGGTGGTGGAGCAGCGTGGCACTCCAACAGGGCTTCGCCAAGCACTGCGAGAGACGAGGAGGGAGAGGGGTAGGGCTGCGCCAAGAGAGAGGGAGACTCGTGTCTCTGGCAGCCCCAAAACCCCCACTATATATAGGGGAAGGGGAGGGGGGCTGGCCCTCTAGATCCATCTAGAGGGGGCGGCCCCCGGGGCGGCGGCCCCTCGGGGGGCAGCGGCCCCCTTAGGGTTTCCAACTAGGGGGGGCGCCCGCCCCCCGGGGGGCAGCGGCCCCCCTAGGGTTTCCAACCCTAGGAGCCTTCGGCCCTGGGGGGCGCACCAGCCCACTAAGGGGCTGGTTCCCACCCTACTACAGCCCATTAGGTCCTTCGGGGCAGGTGGACCCTCCCGATGGACCCCCGGAACCCCTTTGGTGGTCCCGGTACAATACCGATAAACTCCGAAACCTTTCCGGTGACTGAAACTGGACTTCCCATATATAAATCTTCACCTCCGGACCATTCCGGAACTCCTCGTGACGTCCGGGATCTCATCCGGGACTCGGAACAACATTCGGTAACCACGTACATCTATTCCCTGTAACCCTAGCGTCATCGAACCTTAAATGTGTAGACCCTACGAGTTCGGGAACTATGCAGACATGACCGAGACATCTCTCCGGCCAATAACCAACAGCGGGATCTGGATACCCATGTTGGCTCCCACATGTTCCACGATGATCTCATCGGATGAACCACGATGTCAAGGATTCAATCAATCCCGTATACGATTCCCTTTGTCTACCGATATAGCACTTGCCCGAGATTCGATCGTCGGTATACCGATACCTTGTTCAATCTCGTTACGGCAAGTCTCTTTACTCGTTCCATAACACATCATCCCGTGACCAACCCCTTAGTCACATTGAGCTCATTACGATGATGTCTTACCGAGTGGGCCCAGAAATACCTCTCCGTCATACGGAGTGACAAATCCCAGTCACGATTCGTGCCAACCCAACAGATACTTTCGGGGATACCCGTAGTGTACCTTTATAGCCACCCAGTTAGGTTGTGACGTTTGGCACACCCAAAGTACCCTTACGGTATCCGGGAGTTGCACAATCTCATGGTCTAAGGAAAAGATACTTGACATTAGAAAAGCTTTAGCAGACGAACTACATGATCTTGTGCTATGCTTAGGATTGGGTCTTGTCCATCACATCATTATCCTAATGATGTGATCCTGCTATCAATAACATCCTATGTCCATGGTTAGGAAACCGTAACCATCTATTGATCAACGAGCTAGTCAACTAGAGGCTCACTAGGGACATGTTGTGGTCTATGTATTCACACATGTATTACAATTTCCGGATAACACAATTATAGCATGAACAATAGACAATTATCATGAACAAGGAAATATAATAATAACCATTTTATTATTGCCTCTAGGGCATATTTCCAACAGTCTCCCACTTGCACTAGAGTCAATAACCTAGTTACATTGTGATGAATCGAACACCCATAGAGTTCTGGTGTTGATCATGCTTTGCACGTGGAAGAGGTTCCGTCAACGGATCTGCGACATTCAGGTCCGTATGCACTTTACAAATCTCTATGTCTCCATCTTGAACATTTTCACGAATGGAGTTGAAGCGACGCTTGATATGCCTGGTCTTCTTGTGAAACCTGGGCTCCTTGGCAAGGGCAATAGCTCCAGTGTTGTCACAGAAGAGAGTCATCGGGCCCGACGCATTGGGAATAACTCCTAGGTCGGTAATGAACTCCTTCATCCAGATTGCTTCATGTGCTGCCTCCGAGGCTGCCATGTACTCCGCTTCAGATGTAGATCTCGCCACGACGCTTTACTTGCAACTGCGCCAGCTGACTCCATTCAAAATATACACGTATCCGGTTTGTGACTTGGAGTCATCCAGATCTGTGTCGAAGCTAGCATCAACGTAACCCTTTACGACGAGCTCTTCGTCACCTCCATAAACGAGAAACATATCCTTAGTCCTTTTCAGGTACTTCAGGATATTCTTGACCGTTGTCCAGTGTTCCATGCCGGGATTACTTTGGTACCTTCCTACCAAACTTACGGCAAGGTTTACATCAGGTCTGGTACATAGCATGGCATACATAATAGACCCTATGGCCGAGGCATAGGGGATGACACTCATCTTTTCTCTATCTTCTGCCGTGGTTGGGCATTGAGCCGCGCTCAATCTCACACCTTGCAATACAGGCAAGAACCCCTTCTTTGACTGATCCATATTGAACTTCTTCAATATCTTGTCAAGGTATGTGCTTTGTGAAAGACCAATGAGGCATCTCGATCTATCTCTATAGATCTTGATGCCTAATATATAAGCAGCTTCTCCAAGGTCCTTCATTGAAAAACACTTATTCAAGTAGGCCTTTATGCTTTCCAAGAGTTCTATATTATTTCCCATCAAGAGTATGTCATCCACATATAATATGAGAAATGCTACAGAGCTCCCACTCACTTTCTTGTAAACACAGGCTTCTCCATAAATCTGCGTAAACCCAAATGCTTTGATCATCTCATCAAAACGAATGTTCCAACTCCGAGATGCTTGCACCAGCCCATAGATCGAGCGTTGGATCTTGCATACCTTGTCACCATTCTTAGGATCGACAAAACCTTCCGGCTGCATCATATACAATTCTTCCTTAAGGAAACCATTAAGGAATGACGTTTTGACGTCCATTTGCCATATCTCATAGTCATAGAATGCGGCAATTGCTAACATGATTTGGATAGACTTCAGCTTCACTACGGGTGAGAAGGTCTCATCGTAGTCAACCCCTTGAACTTGTCGATAACCCTTAGCGACAAGCTGAGCCTTATAGATGGTTACATTACCATCCGCGTCTGTCTTCTTCTTAAAGATCCATTTATTTTCTATGGCTCGCCGATCATCGGGCAAGTCAGTCAAAGTCCATACTTCGTTTTCATACATGGATCCTATCTCGGATTTCATGGCTTCAAGCCATTTGTCGGAATCCGGGCCCGCCATCGCTTCTTCATAGTTCGAAGCTTCACCATTGTCTAACAACATGATTTCCAGGACAGGGTTGCCGTACCACTCTGGTGCGGAATGTGTCCTTGTGGACCTACGAATTTTAGTAGCAACTTGATCTGATGTTTCATGATCATCATCGTTAACTTCCTCTCTAGTCAGTGCAGGCACCACAGAAACATTTTCTTGAGCTGCGCCACTCTCCGGTTCAAGAGGCAATACTTCATCAAGTTCTACTTTCCTCCCACTTACTTCTTTCGAGAGAAACTCTTTCTCTAGAAAGGATCCATTCTTGGCAACAAAGATCTTGCCTTCGGATCTGAGGTAGAAGGTATACCCAATAGTTTCCTTAGGGTATCCTATGAAGACGCATTTTTTCGATTTGGGTTCGAGCTTTTCAGGTTGAAGTTTCTTGACATAAGCATCGCATCCCCAAACTTTCAGAAATGACAGCTTAGGTTTCTTCCCAAACCACAATTCATACGGTGTCATCTCAATGGATTTCGACGGAGCCCTATTTAAAGTGAATGCAGCAGTCTCTATAGCATAACCCCAAAATGATAGCGGTAGGTCGGTAAGAGACATCATGGATCGCAACATATCCAATAGAGTGTGATTTCGACGTTTGGACACACCATTACGCTGAGGTGTTCCAGGCGGCGTGATTTGTGAAACAATTCCACATTTCCTTAAGTGTGTGCCAAATTCGTGACTCAAATATTCTCCCCCACGATCTGATCGTAAGAACTTGATTTTCCTGTCATGTTGATTCTCAACCTCACTCTAAAATTCCTTGAACTTTTCAAAGGTCTCAGACTTGTGTTTCATTAAGTAGACATACCCATATCTACTTAAGTCATCCGTGAGGGTGAGAACATAGCGATAACCACCGCGAGCCTCAATGCTCATTGGACCGCACACATCAGTATGTATGATTTCCAATAAGTTGGTTGCTCGCTCCATCGTTCCGGAGAACGGAGTCTTCGTCATTTTGCCCATGAGGCATGGTTCGCACGTGTCAAATGATTCATAATCAAGAGACTCCAAAAGTCCATCTGCATGGAGTTTCTTCATGCGTTTGACACCAATGTGACCAAGGCGGCAGTGCCACAAGTATGTGGGACTATCATTATCAACCTTACATCTTTTCGCATTCACACTATGAATATGTGTAACATCACGTTCGAGATTAAATAAGAATAAACCATTGACCAGCGGGGCATGAGCATAAAACACGTCTCTCATATAAATAGAACAACCATTATTCTCATATTTAAATGAGTAGCCATCTCGCATTAAACGAGATCCAGATACAATGTTCATGCTCAAAGCTGGTACTAAATAACAATTATTGAGGTTTAAAACTAATCCCGTAGGTAAATGTAGAGGTAGCATGCCGACGGCGATCACATCGACCTTGGAACCATTCCCGACGCGTATCGTCACCTCGTCCTTCGCCAGTCTCCGCTTATTCCGCAGCTCCTGTTTTGAGTAACAAATATGAGCAACCGCACCGGTATCAAATACCCAGGAGCTACTACGAGCGCTGGTTAGGTACACATCAATAACATGTATATCACATATACCTTTGGTATTGCCGGCCTTCTAATCCGCTAAGTACTTGGGGCAGTTCCGATTCCAGTGACTGTTTCCCTTGCAATAAAAGCACTCAGTCTCAGGCTTGGGTTTCCTCTAGGAACGCGTTGAAGTTGAGGGCAACATTAGCGTGGGCCATTTGGTCTACAAGACATATTGCAAAGTTTTAGACTATGTTCATGATAATTAAGTTCATCTAATCAAATTATTTAATGAAATCCCACTCAGATAGACATCCCTTTAGTCATCTAAGTGATACATGATCCGAGTCAACTAGGCCGTGTCCGATCATCACGTGAGACGGACTAGTCATCATCGGTGAACATCTTCATGTTGATCGTATCTTCTATACGACTCATGTTCGACCTTTCGATCTTCCGTGTTCCAAGGCCATGTCTGTACATGCTAGGCTCGTCAAGTCAACCTAAGTGTATTGCGTGTGTAAATCTATCTTACACCCGTTGTATGCGAACGTTAGAACCTATCACACCCGATCATCACGTGGTGCTTCGGAACAACGGACCTTAGCAACAGTGCACAGTTAGGGGGAACACAATTCTTGATATTTTAATGAGGGATCATCTTATTTATGCTACCGTCGTTCTAAGCAAATAAGATGTAAAAACATGATAAACATCACATGCAATCAAATAGTGACATGATATGGCCAATATCATTTTGCTCCTTTTGATCTCCATCTTCGGGGCGCCATGATCATCATCGTCGCCGGCATGACACCATGATCTCCATCATCATGATCTCCATCATCGTGTCTTCACGAAGTTGTCTCTTCAACTATTACTTCTACTACTATGGCTAACGGTTTAGCAATAAAGTAAAGTAATTACATGACGTTTATGTTGACACACAGGTCATAAATAAATTAAGACAACTCCTATGGCTCATGCCGGTTGTCATACTCATCGACATGCAAGTCGTGATTCCTATTACAAGAACATGATCAATCTCATACATCACATATATCATTCATCACATCCTTTTGGCCATATCACATCACACGGCATATGCTGCAAAAACAAGTTAGACGTCCTCTAGTTGTTGTTGCAAATTTTTACGTCCCTGCTATAGGTTTCTTAGCAAGAACGTTTCTTACCTACGCCAAAACCACAACGTGATATGCCAATTTCTATTTACCCTTCATAAGGACCCTTTTCATCGAATCCGATCTGACTAAAGTGGGAGAGACAGACACCCGCTAGCCACCTTATGCAACTAGTGCATGTCAGTCGGTGGAACCTGTCTCACGTAAGCGTACGTGTAAGGTCGGTCCGGGCAGCTTCATCCCACGATGCCGCCGAATCAAGATAAGACTAGTAACGGTAAGTAAATTGACAAAATCGATGCCCACAACAACTTGTGTTCTACTCGTGCATAGAAACTACGCATAGACCTAGCTCATGATGCCATTGTTGGGGATCGTTGCAGAACTTAAAAAATTTCTATGCATCACCAAGATCAATCTATGGAGTTTACTAGCAACGAGAGGGGACTGCATCTTCATACCTTTGAAGATCGCGATGCAGAAGCGTTGCAAGAACGCGGTCAGTGGAGTCGTACACGAAGCGATTCAGATCGCGGCCGAATTCGATCTAAGCACCGAACAACGGTGCCTCCGCGTTCAACACACGTGCAGCCCGGTGACGTCTCTCGCGCCTTGATCCGGCAAGGGAGAGGGAGAGGTTGGGGAAGACTTCGTCCAGCAGCAGCACGATGGCGTGGTGGTGGTGGAGGAGCGTGGCACTCTAGCAGGGCTTCACCAAGCACTGCGAGAGACGAGGAGGGAGAGGGGTAGGGTTGCGCCAAGAGAGAGGGAGACTCGTGTCTCTGGCAGCCCCAAAACCCCCACTATATATAGGGGAAGGGGAGGGGGCCGGCCCCCTAGATCCATCTAGAGGGGGGGCGGCGGCCCCTCGGGGGGGGCAGCGGCCCCCTTAGGGTTCCCAACTAGAGGGGGCGCCCGCCCCTGGGGGGGCAGCGGCCCCCCTAGGGTTTCCAACCCTAGGCGCCTTGGGCCCTTGGGGGGCACACCAGCCCACTAAGGGGCTGGTTCCCACCCAACTACAGCCCATTAGGTCCTTCGGGGCAGGTGGACCCTCCCGGTGGACCCCCGGAACCCCTTCGGTGGTCCCGGTACAATACCGATAAACCCCGAAACCTTTCCGGTGACTGAAACTGGACTTCACCTCCGGACCATTCCGGAACTCCTCGTGACGTCTGGGATCTCATCCGGGACTCCGAACAACATTCGGTAACCACGTACATCTATTCCCTATAACCCTAGCATCATCGAACCTTAAGTGTGTAGACCCTACGGGTTCGGGAACTATGCAGACATGACCGAGACATCTCTCCGGCCAATAACCAACAGCGGAATCTAGATACCCATGTTGGCTCCCACATGTTCCACGATGATATCATTGGATGAACCACGATGTCAAGGATTCAATCAATCCCGTATACGATTCCCTTTGTCTACCGATATAGCACTTGCCCGAGATTCGATCGTCGGTATCCCAATACCTTGTTCAATCTCGTTACCGGCAAGTCACTTTACTCGTACCGTAATGCATGATCCCGTGACCAAACACTTGGTCACATTGAGCTCAGTATGATGATGCATTACCGAGTGGGGCCAGAGATACCTCTCCGTCATACGGAGTGACAAATCCCAGTCTCGATTCGTGCCAACCCAACAGATACTTTCGGGGATACCCGTAGTGTACCTTTATAGCCACCCAGTTACGTTGTGACGTTTGGCACACCCAAAGCACTCCTATGGTATCCGAGAGTTGCACAATCTCATGGTCTAAGGAAATGATACTTGACATTTGGAAAAGCTCTAGCAAACGAACTACACGATCTTGTGCTATGCTTAGGATTGGCTCTTGTTCATCACATCATTATCCTAATGATGTGATCCCATTATTAATGACATCCTATGTCCATGGTTAGGAAACCATAACCATCTATTGATCAACGAGCTAGTTAACTAGAGGCTCACTAGGGACATGTTGTGGTCCATGTATTCACACATGTATTACGATTTCCGGATAACACAATTATAGCATGAACAATAGACAATTATCATGAACATGGAAATATAATAATAACCATTTTATTATTGCCTCTAGGGCATATTTCCAACATTCCGGCCATGGCGGTCGAGCGCGGGGATGGTGCTACAGTGGTCAAAACGAAAAAGGGGAGGGGGAATCGACGGTGGAGCTCACCGCGAGCTCATGGTAGAGGTCGGGACGGCCCGGGGTGGCTTGACGGCGATGCAATCGACGACGGCGGCCAGCGGACGAAGACGAGGAAGACGGGGCCGATCCACTGATGTTGAGGATTCCGGCTCGCGTTCTTGAGCAATAGACAAAGCAGAGGAGCGTGTCGATGATGCCAGGCGCGGTCTCGGTCGGCGGGGACAACGGGGAGCACGCGGGCGAGGGGATCCATGGCGTCGGTGTCTCGGCAGTGCGCGAGGAAGAAGATGACGGCGCGAGGGGGGAAGTGGCGAGACTAGGGTTTCAGGGTGCGGGGCGACGCTTTATAGGTCGACTGGGGGCGCGGCGGATGGCCGGCACGTGGCCATCGCAGCCATGGGCGGCTGCCCGGCGTCCACCTCCCCTCTGTGAACAGAGGAGGAAGGAGAGGGGCAAGTTGGGCTGGGCCTCTCGTATAGCTAGCAGGCCTAGTGCACAGTAGTATAGTTGTTTCATTTTCCAATTCTGTTAACTTTTGCTTTTCTGTTTCTGTTTTATTTTTATCTACAAAAGCAAATGACTTTTAGTGAAGTATGAGACTTGTCCTAAATTAGCATAGCCATTTTAGGCACTGCCACAAAAAGTTTTGATGAGCTTTTGAATTGTGCATAAATGAAAATGGATTAATGAGGCTGTTTTGGTCATTGTTTTAATTGTTTTAGGGAAATTAAACATTCGATATAATGTTGGATGTTATTTGCTAATTAGTTAGTGAATATTTATAACCCTTTGAACATTTTTAATTCACTATTTTATGAAACTATAATTTGACATGTTATTTGAATTTGTATTTGAACTAAGTTTGAAACACGTGAGGTTTAGCAAAATTTTAATCATGATGACCTGGCATCATTAAGAAAGGTTTACTGTAGCTTGATTACCCGGGCGTCACAATCTTCCACTGAATAAACCAACTAGCATCAACTACAAGGAGTAATAAACACTACTAGCAACCCACAGGTACCAGTCTGAGGCTTTGAGACAAATATCGGATACAAGAGATGAACTAAGGTTTGAGATGAAATGGTGCTTGTGAAGATGTTGATGGAGATTGACCCCCTCCCGATGAGAGGATCGATGGTGATGACGATGGTGATGATTTCCCCCTCCCGAAGGGATGTTTCCCCGGCAGAACAGCTCCGTCGGAGCCCTAGATTGGTTCCGCCAAGGTTCCGCCTCGAGACGGCGGTGCTTCATCCCGAAAGCTTCCTCCTTATTTTTTCCAGGACGAAAGACTTCATATAGCAGAAGATGGGCACCGGAGGCCTGCCAGGTGGCCCACGAGGCAGGGAGCGCGCCCAGGGGGGTAGGGCGCGCCCCCCACCCTCGTGGCCAGGGTGTGGGTCCCCTCTGGTTGATTCTTTCGCAGTATTCTTTATTAATTCCAAAAAGTGCCTCCGTGAAGTTTCAGGACTTTTGGAGCTGTGCAGAATAGGTCTCTAATATTTGCTCCTTTTCCAGCCCAGAATTCCAGCTGCCGACATTCTCCCTCTTCATGTAAACCTTGTAAAATAAGAGAGAAAAGGCATAAGTGTTGTGACATAATGTGTAAGAACATCCCATAATGCGATAAATATCGATATAAAAGCATGATGCAAAATGGACGTATCACTTCCTCATAGTTCGTAGGTTCGTCATGGTCAAGTAACATGACCTCCAGAATAGGATTACTGTACCACTCTGGTGACCTACGAGGTTCGGTAGTAACTTGATTTGAAGTTATATGATCATCATCATTAGCTTCCTCACTAATTGGTGTAGGAGTCACAGGAACTGATTTCTGTGATGAACTACTTTCCAATAAGGGAGCAGGTACAGTTACCTCATCAAGTTCTACTTTCCTCCCACTCACTTCTTTCGAGAGAAACTCCTTCTCTAGAAAGGATCCATTCTTAGCAACGAATGTCTTGCCTTCGGATCTGTGATAGAAGGTGTACCTAACAGTCTCCTTTGGGTATCCTATGAAGACACATTTCTCCGATTTGGGTTCGAGCTTATCAGGTTGAAGCTTTTTCACATAAGCATCGCAACCCCAAACTTTAAGAAACGACAACTTTGGTTTCTTGCCAAACCACAGTTCATAAGGTATCGTCTCAATGGATTTAGATGGTGCCCTATTTAATGTGAATGCAGTCGTCTCTATAGCATAAACCCAAAATGATAGCGGTAAATCAATAAGAGACATCATAGATCGCACCATATCTAATAAAGTGCGGTTACGACGTTCGGATACACCATTATGCTGTGGTGTTCCGGATGGCGTGAGTTGCGAAACTATTCCGCATTGTTTCAAATGAAGACCAAACTCATAACTCAAATATTCTCCTCCACGATCAGATCGCAGAAACTTTATTTTCTTGTTACGATGATTTTCCACTTTACTCTGAAATTATTTGAACTTTTCAAATGTTTCAGACTTGTGTTTCATCAAGTAGGTATACCCATATCTTCTCAAATCATCTGCGAAGGTGAGAAAATAACGATACCCACTGCGAGCCTCAATATTCATCGGACCACATACATCAGTATGTATGATTTCCAACAAGTCTGTTGCTAACTCCATTGTTTTGGAGAACGGAGTTTTAGTCATCTTGCCCATGAGGCATGGTTCGCAAGTACCAAGTGATTCATAATCAAGTGATTCCAAAAGTCCATCAGAATGGAGTTTCTTCATGCGCTTTACACCAATATGACCCAAACGGCAGTGCCTTAAATAAGTTGCACTATCATTATCAACTCTGCATCTTTTGGCTTCGATATTATGAATATGTGTGTCACTACTATCGAGATTCAGTAAAAACAGACCACTCTTCAAGGGTGCATGACCATAAAAGATATTATTCATATAAATAGAACAACCATTATTCCCTGATTTAAATGAATAACCGTCTCGCATCAAACAAGATCCATATATAATGTTCATGCTTAACGCTGGCACCAAATAACAATTATTCAGGTCTAAAACTAATCCCGAAGGTAGATGTAGAGGTAGCGTGCCGATGGCGATCACATCGACTTTGGAACCATTTCCCACGCGCATCGTCACCTCGTCCTTAGCCAATCTTCGCTTAATCCGTAGTCCCTATTTCGAGTTGCAAATGTTAGCAACAGAACCAGTATCAAATACCCAGGCACTACTGCGAGCATTAGTAAGGTACACATCAATAACATGTATATCACATATACCTTTGTTCACCTTGCCATCCTTCTTATCCACCAAATACTTGGGGCAGTTCCGCTTCCAGTGACCAGTCCCTTTGCAGTAGAAGCACTCAGTCTCAGGCTTAGGTCCAGACTTGGGCTTCTTCACTTGAGCATCAACTTGTTTGCCGTTCTTCTTGAAGTTCCCCTTCTTCCCTTTACCCTTTTTCTTGAAACTGGTGGTCTTGTTGACCATCAACACTTGATGCTCCTTCTTGATTTCTACCTCTGCAGCCTTTAGCATTGCGAAGAGCTCGGGAATTGTCTTATCCATCCCTTGCATGTTATAGTTCATCACGAAGCTCTTGTAGCTTGGTGGCAATGATTGAAGAATTCTGTCAATGACACTATCATCAGGAAGATTAACTCCCAGTTGACTCAAGTGATTGTTATACCCAGACATTTTGAGTATATGTTCACTGACAGAACTATTCTCCTCCATTTTGCAGCTGTAGAACTTATTGGAGACTTCATATCTCTCAATCCGGGCATTTGCTTGAAATATTGACTTCAACTCCTGGAACATCTCATATGCTCCATGATGTTCAAAATGCCGTTGAAGTCCCGGTTCTAAGCCGTAAAGCATGGAACACTGAACTATCGAGTAGTCATCAGCTTTGCTCTGCCAGACGTTCATAACATCTGGCGTTGCTCCTGCAGCGGGTTTGGCACCTAGCGGTGCTTCCAGGACGTAATTCTTCTGTGCAGCAATGAGGATAATCCTCAAGTTACGGACCCAGTCCATGTAGTTGCTACCATCATCTTTCAACTTAGTTTTCTCTAGGAACGCATTAAAATTCAATAGAACAACAGCACGGGCCATCTATCTACAACAACATAGACATGCAAAATACTATTAGGTACTAAGTTCATGATAAATTAAAGATCAATTAATCATATTACTTAAGAACTCCCACTTAGATAGACATCCCTGTAATCATGTAAGTGATCACGTGATCCAAATCAACTAAACCATGTCTGATCATCACGTGAGATGGAGTAGTTTTCAATGGTGAACATCACTATGTTGATCATATCTACTATATGATTCACGCTCGACCTTTCGGTCTCAGTGTTCCACGGCCATATCTGCATATGCTAGGCTCGTCAAGTTTAACCCGAGTATTCTGCATGTGCAAAATGGTGAACATCCCTCTAACCCAGGGGGGTAGGCGCACCCCCCACCCTCATGGCCAGGGTGTGGGCCCCCTGGTTGATTCTTTCGCCAATATTTTTTATTAATTCCAAAACGTGTCTCCGTGAAGTTTTAGGTCATTCCGAGAACTTTTATTTCTGCACAAAAATAACACCATGGCAATTCTGC